>NW_009713108.1:352-39512 GCF_000703405.1 Apaloderma vittatum | reverse complement strand
ACCAAAATGCAGGACCCTACACTTGGCTCTCCCCCCTGCCAAAACTGCTGCTTATTTTGCTGATTTATTCATCCATGAACAGACACGGGGCCTTGATGTTCCACAGAAGAGGGCAGCTGCAGGTTTTCCGTTTGGATTCCTGGTGCAATAAAATGTCTGATAATGGCATGATTGATTGCAAAGCCTAATAAATAGCGCAAGAGTTTACTGTCATGTTTTCGTATTTGACCAAATAACAGGAAAGGAAAAATACCAGTTGCTAATTAGAAGAGCGCAAACCTATTTCTTTCTGATTTTGCTGTGGAGCAGGTTAAATTGTCACAAAATTTTTTTCTACATGCGTTTTTAAAGTGCAAATGTTTTAGCTGTGGAATGCTGGTGCTTCTAAATTTCTTCACCCACCAGTGGTGTGAGGGAGAGCTTCTTTCAGGGTCTGAATAACCAGTGGAGGAGCCTTTCATTGTTACGTGAATATAGGAGCCTAGAAAAACTAGTGTTTGTAGGATGAAATTGGCTTTTGGGAACAGGCTTTTCGTGTTGAAACAAAATCTACCATCTATAGATCTTTTTTAAATTTAATTTTATTTTATTTAGGCCAAGCCACAATGCTTGATTTTTAAGCAATTACAGTACAGTCAGGTATCAAAAGGCTAAATGCTCGTGCCTAGACTCTCTAGTCCACTGGGTAGCAAACGGGATATTAGCAAACCCAGACTGTATTCCCTTTTCTATGCAGGAGTCTCCCAGTTCCCGAAGAAGATGATGGTGTGGATTCAGTTACTTGTTTTCAAAGCCATATATTGAAATTGGGAGCAGCATTCCTGTCACACCGCTGGGGAATCTGCCAAGTAGAGTTCAGGTTTTAGTGCCAATTTTGATTTTTAGTGCTGATTTTGATTTTTGTTTTACCTACTTATCTGTGGGGGTTTTTGTTGTTTTATTTGTTTGGGGTTTTTTGTTGTTTTTTTTTTTTTTAAATCGAGCTAGATTGCAAATGCTTTGAAAGTGTCAAAATGAAGTTAACTGATCCAACACGCAGTATTTTTTTCAGCCGAAGCTCTTTGGTTAATCAGACACAAACTGTTCCAACCACCTTACTATTACCTTTTTAGGTTACTAATGGATTGATCCAAAAGTCTCCAAGGAAAAAAAAAAAGAAAAACACAGAAAAGAAGCCCTCTAATAAAGCTGTAATCCTAATGTCTCAGTGAAACCACAAAAGTACAAGGGACAACTCCTGTGTGTAACCCCTGAGTCCTGTTAAGGAAGGCCAGTATTAGAATTTAGATGGGTGTTAACTTCTCTTTTGGTAACACAGTAGAACGTACAAGACATTTGTCAAGTCATAAACCAGATCCTGATTTTCTTTACTGAGGTTGTTGCCATTCATAGAGCTGCTCTCAATTAATAACAGAGGGAGGATAATGAGACAGTCTTGTTTTCATTCAGGATAAATTGTTAAAAGGCAGCTTTTTTTTTTTTTAAAAGTATTTGTCTGTATGTACCATGAGAGTCACTTTACCCTCCTACCTGAAAGTTTCCCTTTGAAGAAGGACATACACCTTTTTTTTTTTTTTTTTTTTCTTCTCCCCCTGCTTAAGGTTTTATAATAAGCTGTAGTTGTCCAGAGGGGACAGAGTGAGTCATGAGGATTTTCTCTGTAAATATTCTGTGTTTGGAACATTTTCCTATGAACCTGTTTCATACCTTCATGATGATACCGCAGACTTGATGCCAAAGTGAGCATTTCAAACAGAACTCTTCACAGGATATACGACAGGGCTCTTCACAAAACATAGTTAGCAATAAGTTACTAAAAATACAGCAATGAAAATCTTAGGACTTTAGATGTAGAACACTAAATCTGCAATCCCCAATTCCTCGGTCTAAGAGATTCCTTTAAATCAACAAAACAGGGAAACATGCAAACACAATGCACTTTACAACACAGACAGGTTAGCTTCATGTCTTATATAAAAAGAAAAAAAAATGGGTCAAAGACAGTACCTGCCATGTTCTCCTTTACTTCTACTTTCAGCCCTTGAAACACACATTAAAATTAAAGCCCTGATGAAACATTGATGTGTTAACTCTACTATAAACTGTTCCTTATTAACAGCTTGGTCCTCTGTTACATTTCAATAAGCTTTCAAAATCAATATCTGTCAGCTGCACCAGTGGAACTTACATTAAAATTTATCTGGTGTGTTTCTTTCGCGTACTGTGAGAGAACTCCGTGGAGTTTCAACCAAATCCTTTGCTTGTTTTCCGTCGAGTAGGTATCGGGGACCTCTAGAGAAGGGAAATCTAATTCAGGGTCCAGTGACATCCATCACTTTGCCGCAGCAAATTATTGTGGGTTTGTTCACAACTGACTACTCCAGTGGAACTTAAACCTGTTGTGTTACCCCGAGTTACCCCAATATGCTAATCTTAAGTAGATGCAGACTCACAGAGGAGGACTAGGCAGACAAGAAGCATTTTTCCTCATTTAGCCCAGTCACAATTTCTGTAACAACAAGGGCAAAAAGACAAGAAGACACATAATCTATCAATTAAAATATGCGCAAGTTATTCTCACCTGTGTACATAAAATTCTGTTAAATTCATACCGGTCCCTGTGAAAGGTTTTCCCTAAGACTTCTGTATGATCTGTAGCTGAAGGAAATCTAGACCTCTTTCCTGTCCTTGACTGAATTTTTATTTTTTTTGTATTAGACCATACAGAAACGTAGCCTGAATTGTTTATAGAGTAGCCCTTTCCTTATTACCAGATTCTACTCGGTATTCTGCTGTCAGTTCATTTACCGGTGAATACAGTTTCCTTTCTGGTCCATGTTGGGAAATTAAAAGATGAGGCTTATTGCTCATAGAAATCATCAATATAAAGATGATTAGCAGATTTTGACTACTTAAGAACAAAGAAATTGCTTTTATCTGGCCTCTTTGGTCACAAAGTTGAAAATTTGTCTTAACAGGGCTGAATCAAATTAAGTGCAGAGACTGACAATTGTTTTCTAGTCGCTGTTGGCTTTTGTGTAGAAGGAATTGAAATGGACTTGGTTTTCATTTTTTTTCAAGAAGACACTATCACGTACATTTAAAAAAAAACCTTCTAGAAAACAACACACCTTTCATGGGAAAATTCTAGTATGGATATAAGCCAGTAGAAAATTTACTGACTACCTTATGCCTGTCATCTGCTGTCAGTCCCTGTTAGCTGCAGCAAGGTAGAGAGCATCTCATCCAATGTAATAAGGAACACTCACAGAACAATCATTTCTGAAATGAAAAGTAATCTAATCATATTTATTACAACATTTGGGCTTTGTAAGTCTCTCAGCATTTTTTTTTCTTCATAATCTCAAGCAGATGGAGATTCCTAACGTATGTTTTGTAAAGCTCCCTTAAGTAAAGATTATTTTTTTAAAACTTACTTTAAATCATTTTATTCTGCTTTTTATTACAACATAGTTGTCGACTTTAATATCCTAAACACTACACTTTGATTTGCTTTGGCATTACTTCCAAAATAATTTCTTGCTGACTTCTCATCTACTTAGTGACAATGCTTTAACTCTTTTGTTTTATTTGTTTGCATTGATAAATCTGAATAATAAAAAGGGAATAGCTCCTAGGTGGGGAATAAGGGAGAAGTGACTTCAGGCTTTGTGTTGCCAGTATAAGTGCATACAGTTGCAGTTAAAATGCTGAAGTATTTTCATTAGTACGTACTAGTTCTGTTATCTTATGTAGATGGAGGAATAAAATTTTACCTGAGCTAAAAAGATCCCTCATTTTTGAGATTATCAGACGATTCAGTCCTTGTGACAATGAGGAAAATTGTGACTACTCATTCGCCTCTGAAAATCAGAGATTAAGCAAAATAGGAATAATTAACCTTTTGGAGTTGTCTCTAATAAAACAACTACTACCAGTCGGAGCAGGATCTGGCTTTCAGTCAGCAGGTTTGGTCGAACTGTAAATAGTCCATCTGCTGTTTGATACTTCCAAATAAAAGGTTAGTCATGTTCTGAAAATAATGTGAATGTAACCAAAGTAAAGGTTAATCTTCCTCTCAGGACTACATTGTCTCAAGGTTACGCATGTAATTTCTTTGAAGAAGACGCGTTTGAGCACATGTAAACTGGCAGTGCTTGGAAGAGTATCTGGAAACACTGCTCAAAACTGGGTAATGCATTACTAGTTCCAGAGAATAAAACAGAAAAATTAAGGTAGCTTCCTGACAAATTAAGCTGAGGCATAATTTCTCTTCTGTATTTTGTTCAAAGGACAGAAAGTCAACTTAAGTGTATTGAGCAGTGCTGTCCAAGTCTAGCAATTACATTAAACTAGATTATGTCCCTGGAAAGCGCTGCTGGTAAAGAATAAAATGTTTCTGTCCAGCTCCCAGTTTGCCGCCGGAGAATTATTTACTGTTGGCACATGTCCCCTTTACTACTTCAGAATGGAAGTTTAGCTAAACTGAAAGGGATTTGAGATCAGTCTTCACTTACTCTTCTTATAATTTCTCTCCGCTCACTGCTGTATGATCAGAGTTGCTTTGTATGCTGAGACAATGAATTTGCAAGATATTTTGGAATGGCTGGGATGTTCTAACCCTTGCCAGAGCTTGCAGTCCACTTAAGGACACTAATCGTTTTTAATAATCTTAAATAGAAGTTTCTTCTTTCCTTTTCTGATAGTATTTCAGATTCCTTACATTTTTGCACTTCATTCTTCTAGCTTTCTGGACACTGGTTCAGGAATTCAACATGAAACTAAGTGGCTTCGTCACTCCCTTTAAAGTTGGGTAGTTTTCCTCATTTAGTAAACTAAGGAAATATTTTTCTCTTAAACATTCTTCTTGTTCTGCTCACCAAAACCACATTACACTAACAAATCTATCTTTGCATTTAATGTCATAGCAGTCTGTACTTTGAAGATGCAGAATGAAACAAGTCTGTCAAATTTCTGACTCTGGTTTGCTTACGATCCAAATCACAGTAAAATAAGAAAAGAGCAAGGACACTGTTATTTGGGAAGTGAATAGTGTGTCTAGTTATCAGTGAAAGCAGTAAAAATTAGGTGCACATTATCTCACTGAACATTTTACACAATAAAATACCATCTGGTAGACAGAAAGCACAATCCCATTCTTGGGAAGCAGTGAACTAGTGGCTGACTTCCAAATTATGATCAAATAATCACAACAATAAAAGATAATCATAAACATGAAATAAAATCACGACTAGTCCAACACCAACTGGAGAAGGGAATCGGGCAGTGCAAGACAAAGTCAACATCTGAATCCGTGTATCCTTCTATTTGTTTGGTAAGAATTGTCAGTAGAAACTTGGAAGTGTAAGTTTTCTGACCACTTGAGAAGACCAACTGGGGAGGTAGAGCATACAGAAGAATCATGGAATCTTGGGGCTTGGAAGGGACCTCGAAAGATCATCCAGTCCAACCCCCCCTGCCAGAGCAGGGTCACCCAGGGCAGCCACACAGGAACGCATCCAGGTGGGTTGGAAAGTCTCCAGAGCAGGAGATTCCACACCCTCTCTGGGCAGCCTGGGCCAGGGCTCCCGCACTCGCACAGCCAAGAAGCTTCTCCTCGGGTTGAGGTGGAACTTCCTCTGTTCTAGCTTAAACCCATTATTCCTTGTTCTATTGCTGGGCACCAGTGAGAAGAGATTGTCTGCTTCCTCTTGACACCCGCCCCTCAGATATTTCTATATGTTAATAAGGTCCCCTCTCAGCCATCTCCTTTTGAGGCTGAACAGCCCCAGGTCTCTCAGTCTCTCTTCATGGGGGAGGTGTTCAAGTCCTTTGATCATCCTCATAGCTCTCCCTTGGACTCTTTTCAGTAGGTACCTGTCTCTCTGGAACTGGGGAGCCCCAAACTGGACACAGGATTCCAGGGCTGGTCTCCCCAGGGCAGAGCAGAGGGGCAGGAGAACCTCCCTAGCCCTGCTGGACACACTTTTCTTAATGCCCCCAGGATCCTACTGGCCCTCTTGACCACAAGGGCACGGTGCTGTTCCATGAACAACTTGCTGGCCACTAGGATGCCAAGATCTTTCTCTTTGGGGCTGCTTTCCAGCAGGACATCCCTTAATCTGTGCTGGTGCCTGGTGTTATTCCTTCTCAGATGCAGGACTCTACACTTGTCCTTATTGACCTTCATGAGGTTGCCCTTTGCCCAGCCCTCCGTGCTTTCTAGATCTTGCTGGGTGGCAGCACAGCCTGCCTGGGTGTCAGCCACCCCTCCCAGTTTTGTACCATCAGCGAACTTGCTGAGGGTGCTCTCTATCCCCTCATCCAGTTCGTTGATGAAGCTATTGAACGAAACTGGACCCAGCACTGATCCCTGGGGAACACCACTGGCCACAGGCCTCCAGCCTGACTCTGTGCCGCTGATCACAACCCTCTGAACCCTTAATATTAAGTCCTTGATTACTGAAGCCAATCTAATGAGTAATTGTGTCCACTAATGAGTGGGAGACATAGCTCAGTTACTAAGTCAAACTAAGAATTTGTTGCAGAAACATCATGAAGGTTCAGCTCATATAATAATCCTTAACTCTGCGTAGTTCTAATAAGAGCAGCACAATTTCATTAGTGTAGAAGATAGGATAATGTAATAAGAAATATATACATACCAAAAATTGTATTCAAGCTATTCTAAAATCTCTGGGTTTAGAATATCAGCTAAAGATTTTTTTATATCACTGTGTTTCTTACTGTGTCATTTACTAATTTGCTGATTTATTCTTTATTGTGTTATGTCCTAATAATTTGGCCACATTTTATTTTCTGAGAGAAAGAAGTAGGTGGACTTTTTCAAACATTAATATAACAAATAAGTCATATATTCAGTAAAACATTCTCCAAAGAACACTGGCAAAACATACTAGAGATTGGAATGCAAGGTCTACATATTCATCCATTTATATGCTTTTTAAATTGTCCTCAAAGCTTGATGTCACTGAAAGCAAAACAGCAAAAGGGGAAAAGAAACAATTCAAAAGAAAAGTTAGTTCAAAGCAGAGGGGGGGAAAAGATGGAAAGTAGTTCCCATGTAAAATATTAAGCAGCTGTGAAGTCTTTGTTTGCTGCGATGTTTGGATATTAAAACTAACTTACCATGACGCATGTTACAGTAAAGTAAGAAAAAAAAATGTTAAAAAAAAAATCTTATGGCTGAAAGAAAACAAAACAACTCAGATTGAAAACCATGTAAATAACTGAGCCTATGCTTTGTACCTCATAGATGAAATGAGGCTGCAGTTCCTCTCTCATAAGCACAGGTATAAAACACATCAAGAAAAACAGCTATGATAATTACTGCCCTCATAGTCCTTTTATCTCCCCACTTGCTTGATAGGAGTCAAAAGTCGCTAAGTCACGTACAGTTCAAGCAGAAAACTAACAAAACGTTTATCGCTCCTGGAGCGATTTGCCCACGAGTGCTGTTGTTTGTTACTTTTCTGACTTTCGAAAGATACTCTAGGCTCTGGAAGTAATTGACATTTAGCACTTATGAATTACTGAGACAAATTCCTTCTGTCACCCACAGCCAAACCTGGGGATGCATCGAAAATAATTGTGAGTCATATCTATAGCATTATGGATGGTACATTGAACTGATGAAACTGTAGAATCATCTTAAAAAAAGTCTTATAAATTTACAAACTGCTGTTTAAGCTTGAAAGTTAAAATCAGATAGGAGAAAAACACACTTTTTTTTGTTTTATTTCTGATTTTTGATTGGTTGGCTTTTTGTTTAATTTCCAAGCTTATGGTGCTAATTGCAAATTCTCTGCCTCCTGCTATAATAAAGAAAATAAAGGAAAGCACCTTAAAACTCCAACACCAAATCTAACTCATTATCAGTGACGATTCTATGAAGTACTTTTAGCAACTGCAGCATGATCTCCCCTTTTTCTGTTGTTACATTGGGATAGAAAATTTCCTGTAATTTTCTATCCTGTAAAAACAGTAATGTGCAGGAAAAGTCGTTGCAGTATACCCTTAGCTTTGTCTCAGGGTTTTCTGAAAGTTAAATATTTTTCAAAACATTTTGGGAATCTTGATTTATAGTTTCTTTGGAATGACAGCATTCTCATCCTTGCACTTAGCAGCTCCCACTTGTTTGACCACTCCCTGAGCATCATATTTACTAGACTTCTACTTACGCTCAGCCTATTCCTCTGTCCTCAACTGCCCTTTTGGAAGTGCTAGTCCAAAGGCAGGACTGAGCTGTAGTGAATATTCAGAGAAACTGTACTTGGTTTCAAAGCTACCACGTGCTTTTTCTTCTTAGGAATAAAATCTCCACAACCTTGTGGTCAGCCTGTGGGCAACTAAATCTCCTATATTTCTTTCTAGAAAGCAGCTGCCTCACCAGCTGTTCTCACTTACTGCTTTCCCTCCAAGCATGAGACCTCTTACTTGGTCAGAGGAGGAAACAAGATTGGTGGAATTTGTTTTTGGCTAGTCATCATTTCCTTCTTTGCTTTCACAAAGTGTTTTCCTTTTAAAAATGTTTGCCAGTGTAATTGTAATGAGTGTAGCAAGGCCGTACTGAGGAGGAGTTAATTCTGATGAAAATTTGACCTTATCTCCCCATATGAAGCCCCATAGAAAGTTCACAAGTACGCCACTGGTGAGCTCGAGTCGGTTTCCCTCTTGGGAATATCGTAGCATGAGCACAAGGCCCTTCAATAGTTAATTCTTTATACATGCACGTTGCTTACCCAAGAGTAGGAAATTTTTAAAATTTTTTCCTCAGTAAAACCTAATATTCTAGAGGCACAATAGACCTATGAGGTGTCACCACATGTTGAAACTCAAACCTTCCCTCTTTGCACTGATTCAGTAACAGAGAGAAACTCAGTGAAAATTCAGAAGGAAATACAGGCAATTAAAGGCTGAGCTTTATTCTGAGCAGCCTGTGACAGAGGTTACCAGATTCAACTGACTTGAAAATGAATTATTTTAGTACCTTTTAATCTTTTCTTATCAAAGTTCTATTTCTTAGCATCTGGTGCTTATTTTCCTTCCCACCTGGGTTGCTGTTCTTGTGGATATGACTAATATAGAAAGATACTAGAAATGTTAGCCTGCTGGACCTCATTTCATTACAGTTTGTCTAGTGAATGGATATTTTCCTTGGGCTTTCTTTTGTTGCTAGTATTTTAACTGATTGATTTTTATATGATTTTTATTATTTGAATTTTTTTCTTTTGCTTGCTGACTGTCCTCATTGTTCGCATATGTTTTTAAAGCGAGGCTTAAGTGGAATTCAGATCAGCTCCATCTATGAGAAAACCTAGATTCTAAGTCTTAAGAAACCGTAAGCAGCAATTCAAAACTTGAAATTACTTAGGAAACAAATACAGTCTCTGTAATTGCAGTGTTGAAACGGTCATTGTTTTCAACTACTCTGTTTCAGGAGAAAGTTAAAAAGAAAAAAGACCTATTGGAGGTAAACAAAAGGTATAATGCTGCACTAGTCAGGTGGAATATATGTGACAAAAAGAAAATACGCTTAAAAAGTGTATTAGAGAACAATGAATTCAATTTTATAATTAATATAATTTAGAATTTGCCTGAAAAAAATAATTTTCCTGAAGCTTGATACAACGTATTAAATCATAAATATATTTTAGTTTTATGTGATTCCCTTCTCTTAGATTAACATCATAACTTCTCATACATTTCTATATGTATAAATGAGTTTTTCTACTCGGTGTACACCACGACATAATACGGTCTGAATTCTTTCTTTTTTTTCTAATCCACAAAAGGGGAAAAGTCAATGGGAAATAATGTTTTACTATGGACACAAGTTTTGATCTAGCTATGGCGTGCAGGTTTACCAAAAAACATTCTGTTTTGATCTCAACTATTCTGAATGTAAACGTAGGAAACTTAGAAATAAAATCTATGTTCGATGAGAACATAGGCATCCTATCCACAAGCAAGGAGGAAATACGTGGTGCCAAAACCCAGATATTTGGGAAGTTGTTCTGTGGAGTGAGAAAAAAGTAGCATTTACATTATTTTCCTCTCCAGATTGGGTGATCGTACAGTTTTCCAACTTGTCTAAGCCCTGCTTATCAGTTGTGATGAATGTATAGGGAGTTTTGGAATCACTTTATTGCACAACACCAAGAGAAGGGTCAGTTTCTGATGACGTGATTGACTCAAACTGAAATTTGTTCACTGAGATAAATTACCAAGATTATTGGATCTGTGCTGGAATATATGTTGCTTAGAATATTCGGATGTGTTCTGGTAATAGGGAAACAACAGTTTCCTGATGATATAAAATGATTCGGGCTAACCAAAACTAGAACTTTTATGAGTCAATCTTTTATTGACTGACTTGGTAATGAAATTGCAAATTAAATTCAGTGTCAATAAATACAAAATAAGTTGCACAGGTGAAAACAATCCTGTACAACCATGAAGCTTTAAAATATTTTTTTTTAAATTGCTTAAGAAAGTGATTTGATGTTCGCCCTTGGCTGAAAATTCAGCAATGGTTAATTAAATGCACATAAAACATTAGCAATTATTAGCAAAGGAAGTGAGAGCTAAACAGTGTAACTCTACTCCTGAACGAAGCAAAATCTAGAGTATCATATGCATTTCAAAACAGAGCTAGAAATAAATGGAAAAGGCTAGAAAAAATGCTGAACTTACAGAAAGGCTGGTGTATGTTTTAAGAGCTCTTTAACTTTGACAAATAAATGGAGAAAGAGACTAGTCACGAACACCTTGGAACAAGAGCAAATCTTTCTCCCACCACAGAAACTGTAGGGAATTGGGCATTTAACTTTAAAATTTTTAAAAAAGGGATTTTTTTTTTTTTTTTTAATTCCCCTGGAATATGCAGTGGTAAGATTACTGCAACTCACTGACACAAATATGTTGTTTATAAATATATGAATGGGTTAAAAAAAAAACCCCAAACAACAAAATAGACAGTTTCCTTGAAGGAAAATGACTAAGGATTATTACAGGCAAAGATGTTCCAGTAGAGATGTGACCTGCTTCTTCAGGAAAATCCATGTGATTCATATTTCCGGGAGCTATCAAGATACAGAAAATCAGTTGTGCTCATTATGTATCTTTTTTTTGAACCATCAGTTCTGGTTACTGCCAGTGGCAGCGCACCAGGTTAGACGGACCATCTTTCACACAGTTGAAGTGTATTCTTGACTGTTTTTAGCTGAAATAATTACAATATTACCATTTTGCTGATTTAAAGTAGTTGACTTGCTTCCCCAATGGATAGCTTGCTCTTGATAAGCAAAGACCTGGCGATATCTGTGCTTCTTTAGAATACGTAACATTAACGTTAGTCATTTAAAGGAAGTTTTAAAATAGGCATGGGAGAAGAAAGTCTAGTTTTGTTGCCTATTTTTGTGACAACACTAGGTGTTTGAGAGACAGATAAAAGTGTACTCTTTTCTCTAGGTGCTTTCTACCAAATGTATTTTTTAATAGTGACCACACCTGCATCAGATACCGTGTATGAAGGATGTATGGCCAGATTGCATACATGTAGCAATATACTAAGAAGAAAGCAGTAGAAGGAGAATTGGAGGGAAAATACATAGCATTCCGTCAGTTACCTGATTAGAGGGGGAGGGGAGTGAAGGAATTCAGATCATATCTTGCTTTGTCCTGTCTATAGCTAACATTTTTTCCCCTCTTCTTCCCCTGCATAGTACATGGTGAACGTTGGGTTTGTTCTGTCAGTGCAAGTGAAATATTCCCCACTTACTGCAAATCTCACACGGGCTCCCAACAATGGTACATCTGTGGTGGAGCTGTAAGACTTTTGCAAAAACCTGCTTGGCCAGCAAGCGCTCTCTCTTTATAGCTTACTAAGCTCTTTATGTAAGCGCATGGGATGATACTAAGCAAAGTAGTTTAGGACTGAATACCAATTCAAAAATTCCCATGACGACAGCTCTTGTTAACTTCCTGAGAGAAATGTGAAATATGTAAAACTAGACTAGACCAAAGATGGGGTAAATGTGTCCTAGCGACATCCATCCAGCTCTGGTATTGGAAGATGATGAGATAGCCTGAACGATCTTCTTTATTTCTGAGTTCTGTGATCAAAAGGAATCGATGATAGGCTGCTCCTGAATACCCACTGCGCTACCGCAATGTGCTGTTTGATGATCCGAGCCCGTGGTGCCTATGCTAGCGCTGAACTCTGAGGGAAAACAAGACAGGCAGCCGTAAAGCTCGGTATAAACCATCCACGCCTGGTTTGCTCAGGGGAGGCTGTGTTGCTTTTGACATTCTGACATGTTCCTGTGTTATCTACTCGAGGTGATCCTGCAGGGTGGTTGAACTAGATGGTCTTTAGAGATCCCTCCCAACCTTTATCATTCTGTGATTCTGTGAAGAAGCACAAAGGCTGGTGGTAGCAGTGTAAGCACAGCCGGAATGACAGGGAAAAGAGCCCACGTTATGGTGGAGAATGCCCACAGCTTCTTTCATGGTTTTGGTAGCTAAGAACTTGTTCAGTGTGGAGGGATCCACTGGAGATAAGGGATAAACTCATCGTCTTTGCTTACTTGTGGAAATTTCGGTTGAAATTACTTGGATCTGTGGGATACAGCAAAGAGTGTGAGTGGTAATCTGGAAAGCTCAGAGACTGGTTCATACAGAGAAGTTTTGGCAATGTGACTACAAGGGAGAAGGGGCAAGAGACAGGGTTATGGGCTCCCCTTTGTGCGAGAGCTACTCGACCTGGTCTGACTCGTGGGTCGTATTGTCAGACTTGATGGGGCTCTGAGCAACCTGATCTAGTTAAAGGTGTCCCTGTTTGCTGCGGAGAGGTTGGACTAGATGAGCTTTAAGGGTCCCTTCCAGCCCAAAGCATTCTATGATTCTGCTGGCACCCCCACTGCCAGCTGCAGCAGGTGTTGCTGTTCCTCCTCTGATGGTGAAATTCTCACTGTTTATGTGTAACCAGGCATGCTAAGGTCTCTGTCATCTTCTTCTAGAATCTCATCATTTTTAAGATGCAAAAATCCTAGAAAGTGTTTTAGTCTGAGGCTTAGTTTCAAAGTCCGGAATGTTACTTTGTTTTATCCTCTCAACAGGCCTTGTCTGTGCTTTGAATTGGGGGGGAATGAAATCACTTTTCGCTCAATTTTTGTGCCTTCTGTTACTGAGGTTTGGGTAGAGCTCTCAATATCACCCTCTCCCTTGTATCTGTTAGCACATCCGGGGAAATCACTGTCCCATAAGGCTGTTCCCCTGCTCTCCCATTTCCTTGATGTAGTATTTTACCCCTTTTTTCCCCACAAGTAGCATCTGAAAGTAAGTCATGGACTACTATATTTTTTTTCTTTTCTGTGCCATATATCCAATCAGATGTGTTATATCCTACTTACTGTTGCACAGCTTTCTAATGGGCTACAGTTATATAAATGAGAACACGCAACTTCCTTAATCTTGCTCGATTCCTTCCTCCCAGATCAGTTTAGAATCATACAAGTGAGCTGCTCATTTTGCATCCGCTAGATGCCTTATGGTAAGCTAACATCAGGGCTTCTCTAACTTGAAATTCGTTGCTGTGTCAAGCAGAAAGATGCTTTTATTTAACACAGAAAAACAACTGGATGCCTGAGGCACCCGCGTTCTATCCTCATCATTTGTTTATTCACTATATGTCTTAAGCAGTTCACTTTAGACCAAGCTTTTTACATTCAGTCAACTAAATCTATCTGAATAAACAGTGTGATTTTACAATTTTTAAATGAACCTGTGGACGTTTGTTGTGTCAGGAAATCAAACTTTCCTATTATGTGCTTTCATGTGAATTCCTAACTTTTCTAAGTTTGAGAAGTTTAGGCTGAAGATTTTGATTTTTGCAGACTTTAAGAAATGTTTGGCCTTTTAAAAGGCTTTAATATCTTAAGGTGAAAAATAATCTATAAAATAAAATAAAAATATGGAGAGGGAAAAATTTTGTAGCATAAGAAATAAGGAAATAATCGCAGAGTTCTTTTTCTCCCTGTTCCATCTACCTCTTTCCTTACAAAATTGGGAAGGAACTGGCATCCTGTTTCTGAATCCCTGTGATTCTCGGCAGCAATCAAGCTCACGATTCGTTTTCTGCTCAGCAATGTTGCATCAGAGCAACAGGATCAGGTTCGTTTTCAGCCAATTCAGTAGTCCCCTGCTATGCATTTTTCCCTTATTTGCTTTTGGCTAAATCCTCTGTGCCTACAAATTGAGCACAAGTTCCTGAACTTTTATGGAAATCTAAGAATTTCTACACCCCATTTATGGATCAGATGCTAGGTTTTGGGCTGGGCTCTGAGATGTTGAGGTATGCATTCAGTTTCCACCGGCAACCTGAAATGCTACACGCATTTGAAAATATTTTTTAGGCTAAGTTGTATTTTAAATGAGGATAGTAAAAGTCAAGAATATCTTTAAAGCTTGGATTCCTTCTGCTGATGTTACAAAAACATTAAATAAACCCACCAAATTTGAATTATGCTTGTGTCAAGAGAAGCCAGTTGCCGAGTGCTGATCGTACGACCTGTGCACTGGCCACCACAAACAGATGGCATTAAAGAACCTCTTGCTATATATACCCCAAGGAACAGATGGATATGAGCACTCAGATCGTGTTTTCTCTGACCCATCAGCGATTTCTCATCTCCTACCATGAAATTAAACTGACATGACCTTTTGGCTTTGACCCATTCATCTGCAAATCACTATTTCTATGTTGAGTCTTGAAAATGTTTTCTGGCATAGCAGCTAGTGTTGCAAAGAAAGAGAAGTGTTTCTGCAAGTGTTTTCCTGCAAGCAGGAAACATTTTTGTAGTTATATCTACGTAAATTTTAAGTCAAGATAGTATACCAAAATCTGCAAATGTAAAATACATTTTTTCCTTTTATTCCATTTTTGCATTTACTCTAAGTTACAGTTTTGTAAATGGTTCTTACTTCTTCGAATGGGTTTATTGAGTCCTCTACTCTATATAATTTATTTACAAGATTACATTGTCCAAGGCTGACAGAGATTTCAATTATGAAGCTCTAAATCAGATGTAGCTCCAGTGAAATGACTGAGAGAATCAAATTTGCTGTACAAAATAATACATTTCTGTCTTAATTGAACCTTGTCCACGATTCTAATTAGGGAATTTTCTTTTTATTTTATACCTATTTCTGTTGTATCTGCCACTCCAGAGGTTTGAATTCTGAATGAGAACATTTAATCTTAGCCTGCCTGCGTGCTTTACAGTACGTGTCCCAAACCCTCTTCTCTGAAGTGCTCTTCCTAGGGCTATCTCCTGCTCACTGCCCAATATATTGCTTATTATATCAGGAATCCCTTCAAGAAGCCTTCTTGTCTTTTTTTTTTTTTTTTCCGAAGAACATGTATTTTAAATCATCAGATGCAAATGTGTCGGTTGTTTTTTTCTTAAGTCAATATTTCTCCATTTCTGGGTTTCTCTTTTCCTAAAACCTGTTTTGTGTGAATTTGGTAATTGTTCTGAGCCCATAATGTTAGATAAGTCATTATTCGGTGAGGCAGTTCCAGAGTTGTTTTAATGACACGATGTTTTCTACATCTTCATTCATTGCTTCCTGTTTCTGAAAGCCAAGCCTCCTAAAATTCCAGATATCATAAAGCTTACCTCATGCATTCAAGCCTATTCGCTCTTTTGAAAGTCAGAATGGATCAATTAAAAACCAGCAATGTTAACAAAGATGAAAGAAAATTACACGTTCAGCCTTTGAATAGTTAATTACGTGAAGGCTTGTCTATGGTTTCTGTTAATTTCAGTGTAGACTGAGACAGGACTTCGTGTACTTCTTACACAAATCATTTCTCTTTGAATGGGAGGATGAGCCTAACAGTCTGCTTCGTTATGCAGTCTGAAGAGCATGAAAAAGAAACATCTGAAAAACCATAAGTAGTCATGGTTCTATAATTACGAGATGTTCCAGTGTGTTATGTCAGCCAAAAGGGGTTGAAGTCCTAGTTAGGTATAAGCAAACTGGTAAAATCTTACGGAAGAGCAGAAGCCAACCCCATTCGAGATATCAGAAAGCCTTTTCAGGCTTGGAGGTGTCTCATCAAGATAGTAATTCACGGCTTTTCATACTTTTGAAATGTTCTCCTTCAAAACTTAGTTTTGTAGTTTCTCCCTTTCATAACAAAGGGACACTTTTTGTTGTGACTTCTCTTTTCTTTCTTCTGACTTAGGTGATTGCTTCTGGTTTAACCTTGACTGATTTTCTGTGTAACCTGTACTCACCTGCCTACTCGCAAGTGAACCATTTGAGTAGTAAATAGCTACACCTTCTTTAGAGTTGTGAGTTAAACGTTAGCAGTTAATACAGATATGCCTGTCTCTGCCTCTCAGTGGGAAAAAATGTAGCCTTAACTCTTATTTTGTTCCTAAGAAACTCAGACAAAATGTTGGGGGGCATTTTTTTCCTCCATGGAACTACCCTAGGCTACAGTCCACCTCAAGTCAGTTGTCGATCTCTAGCAGTAGGTTTTTCATAGGAATATACTGGTGGCATTTACCAGTTAATTGCCAATGTTTAGACAACTCTAATGTAGTTTACTCTGTATCTGTAATACATTGAGACAATTTCAGCTCAAAGCACTCAGTACAGAAAGTGTATGTTGCCTTCTAACTTGGTGACTTAAAGCCCAGACCTCTAACAAGGTCAGACACTTGATCTGGAGAAGGTGTGGGAAACCCAGACTAACAGGAAAACTCAAGGCATCGCTGCCGAATGAGTTCTTTCCTTTCTGTATTCTTACTGTGTTCATATTTGAAGTGAATCTGAAATAAAAGCCCTGTTTCTCAGTATTGCCATCTCGGGGTGGTTAAGACCATCCGGTTCCTTTCCTGAAGGACACGTTCTGGCTGATGAGAGAGACAGCACAGAGTCAGATAAGGACAGGATTGGTGTCTGTATATTAAGGAGCAGTCAAGAAACATGAAAGTTCTCTAAGAATATTCAGCAAATTTGTATGTTATTTCTGACTTAGATCTCCTTAACCAGGAAGATTTACATCTTTATAGTAGGGTACTGGTATCAAGTGAAAAAAAGATTTGATGTGTCTGTTGATAAGGCTGTGGAATGATCTCCCATGAGTTTGTCAGAAGCAGGACTTACGTGTGGGAGTCCTAGTAAGTGCCAGCCTGTTTCCATCCACTGAATTTTTTTTAACATACACTTACCAGCTAGTGTTCTCACTTTAGAGACTTGGTTTGTTGTTCTTCTGCGCTGATTATGTACCTTATAAACTGCAGGAGGAAATGATCTTTGATAGATGATTGCAATCAGGATGATAGTATATAATTTTGATTAATCAAGGCAGTTTGATTAATTTTGATGTTGAATTTAGAATAATCCTATGCTGGAAGAAAGAGCTGTTTGCTGTCATTCAGGATGGGTAATAATATAGATTTAGGGGAATGCTTATTTACGACTTCTCCAAACATTGAGCTGTAGCTTTCCTAAACTCTGTCTGGAAAAGGTAAACAAGCCATGATAGTGTATAGTGAATTCTACGCCAGCGGTATATTTATGAGGACGTACATTGTATGCAATACTTGTCTGTTTGAAATCTACGGATTAACCCCCGTTTATTTGCGTACAGAATTCTGTGCTTATAATGTTCAGTATTAATTTCTTCTACTCTTTTTGGCCCCATGCTACCTAAGGTGCTGTTTCCACAAAAGTCACACTTAAGTGTGACTCTGCATTCTCTTGTCAGTTTTTTAACTGGAAGTCAGTTCTCTTTATTCCTTTGTGTAGATTTGCCTGAATTTCCATAGAATTATCCAGAGACACGCTGCATACTTATTTAGCTGATCTTTTTTGCGTAATTCCCTATTAGTTAATATGACTTTTCTACTTTAACAAACACAACAACTGCACAAAGCATGCAAGACCAGGAGAAATGGTATTGGGCAATGCACCCTGCGTATGATCAAAAGGGTGTATTAAAAAGATAAAAGAAAGGAACCCATGAAATTACGATGGGCCACTGGCTGTCCTTACAATCCAGCCAGCTAATCCTGACATTCGTATTAATTTGAGGAAGACTAAGAAAATTAATGGTTATTCACATCAGACAGCAGAGGTACCCAGCTTTGGAGTTGACACAGATTATGATGGCATCAAGGAATACAATTTTAATTACAGCATGCGTTAAACTCACCTTGCAGATTGCTTTTGTTTCTCCTGAATTACTTTGATGGCAATAATTACGTAAAAGGTGCGTATTCCAGCGCCAAGCAGAATCACATCTTCTGTGACAGAAAGACACTCCTAATGCATTTCATTCTGTTTTATTGATCTAGTCATTGTTTTCTACTGTAAATTTAAGCAGAACTGCCAGGGTTACAGAGACTAGGAGAAGTGATAAAGATGCCTTTCGATCGCTTTCTGCACATGCCTGGACGAATCATAGAATGATAGAATGGCCTAGGCTGGAAGAGACCTTAGAGATCATTTAATCCAATGCAGGGAGCTGAGTAGCTGCTCTAAACCAGAGCGACATGCAGGATATTATAGTAAGTACAACTGACACGCGGAAAAGACTCTATAACTTGAGAAGTTATAAAGTAGATATGCTTTAATAAGCGCACTGGTGCACGGGGGATCTCTCCTCCGAAAGCGTGCACACCGACAGTCGCAGTTACCTGAGTTAAATGCAGTAAAAATTGCATATTCATTAGATGCCTGAACATATTCATAAACTATCCCGAAAAAGACACTCAGTTCCGGTGGTCAACAGCTCCTCCTCTTCACGCTTGCGCTGTATCTCCTGGTGGTCGTGGGCAGGGGCCTTCAGGGATGTAGGCCGTAGGTCTTCCTCGCAATGAACTTTTTACCTTAGTCTCAAAAATGTTTATCCTCAGCACTTTTTACAGGGCATCTTTCACCCAAATCCCACAAGGAGCCAGATGGTCCTTGCTTGATACTCCTTATCACCAGTGCCCTTGCTAATCGTCTCTGTTTCATGTCCTTACCCTCATAAATTGCCCATGTTTCTGTTCTTTTACGACTTATCTTAATCTGATGTACCCCAGGCCTCTGACTAACTGCCCCCTCATGACCCTGAGAGTTTGTTTCCCGCAAGATGTTCTCTCCCTTATCGATTCCCTCACAGCCCACAACTTTTGGGTGTCTTTTTCTTTGCATCACAACCTAGTGCACCTTTCTGGTCTCAGAGTTTCAGCTGCCATATAGATGTTTTCTATTACACGTAGCCAGGACAAGCACACTGAAAATCTGTTATGGTAATACCACTGTTTGCAACTTAGCGGAAGACTGTTGGACGTTGTGCCTGAAGGTTAGTGAGGTATAGAGTCTCATTTTCAATCCTGTTGCTCCATGCAGAACTGAAGAACACTGAAGGTTAAATACAAGTTGAGCCACAGACATGAGATGTGACGTGTTTTATTACTATCGTATTACCAGCGAGGAGCATTCCAGCCCTAACGGATAAGAAACGTTTTGGATGGTTGAGATGATGTTCCTAGGGATAAATGCTAACTTCGTTTGCTCATAGCCGAGTGCTGTGGACTCTCAGAGGTGCACACTGAAGTACAAGGGAACAACAGAACTCTCGACTGATGAATACGCTATGCAGATAAACAGGAGAACAATTTTCTGATTTAGGTATAAGGACGAGTGTCACATTTTTGTTCGGATTTCAAAAAAGGGCTGAAGATGGTTGTTTACAACTTGCAAAAGTTAAAGGATGCTTAGAATTGGACTAAATTCAATTGAAACACTAAGATCAGGAGCTTAGGAACTGTGTCTAGCTTTCTCAAAAGCAAGCTGGAGTGATTTTAATACTTCACACCTCCACACCTATCCATATTCCAAAATGGAGAAGTCTCAATCTTAGCTCCATTAAAATCAAATCAGTAAAGTTTATGAGGGAGGGAAAAGTGAACTGATTTAAGAATATGTCAGTAGACAAATAAATATCGCCCGACAGAGACTGTACAATGAAGTTGAACAACAATTCTCTAAAATTTGACCTGGAAGACCATGGATTTTGAAGACAGAAAAAACCTGCAGCCCTAGTCTTTTTCTTGTTTGTTTGGGATTTATATTTTTGGGGTGAGTTGGTAGGTTTGTTTGTTTTAAAGTAGGAAATACTAATATTGCTACAACTTAAAATAGGAATATAGTATTTTGATGACTTAACTCTCAGTACTATATTTTAGATTTAGACCTGGTTTAGGTATGAAATGTAAAAGCATTGCGCTGATTATCTCTCTCAACAGCTGTCAATTCATATAAAATACAAACTGCCACAGACTACCATGTTGCTAACATTTTCTGCACATTCTGTTCTGGCAGGAACAGAAGGCTGCTTTGGCAAGAAAAATTTTGGTTTGAAGAAGTTTGCACAGCTGATTTTCTTCTATCTAAAAGCTCCCAACATATCATGCCTCTGACTAGCCAAATAACCTCAGATAAAAGCATTAACTGCTGCCATCTACCTGGACTCGTGAAAACCATTTGACACTGTCCTGGACATCATCCTTACAAGGGTGTGCAGTGGTAAGACATGGGGTAATGGCTTTAAACTGAAAGAGGGTTGATTTAGATTAGGTATTGGGAAGAAGTTCTTCACTGTGAGGATGGTGAGATGCTGGAACAAGTTGTCCAGAGAGGTGGTGGAAGCCCCATCCCTGGAAGCATTCAAGGTCAGGTGCTTTGAGCAACTAGATTTCAAGGCAGCAGTATGTTCATTTATTCTTTCTAGCATGCTCAACAATGTTCTAAGCTTCCGTTTTTACGCTATGGATTTGAGTGCATTAAAGAAAATAAATTTTATATGATGTGGAACCAAAAAGGGCCCAAGATCCCTTTGCCAATGCAATGGGCTGCCTTGAAAAGCACAGAAGGCAACACAAGCCTTTACCAGGGGCCTTCTAGACCTATACAGTACCCACAGACCATGGAAGGCTTTTCTTCTAAGAATGCTCAGAGAAGTTGTAAAGGAATACTTTACTTCTTTGTTCTCATGGCCCATTAATTTTTTTTAATGGAGTATTATTTTGAATCAATAAGTTTCGAATGTACCAAAGTACAATAAGCTGCAGTTTTCACCAAAAAAAGAGAGCTTACTATTAAAATATGTCTATTTTCATCATTCGTTCACTAAATGTTATTAACCACAGCCTTAAAAAAGTGGAATAGGATTCGTTGATTTATTCAGGCAAATACACCTTTCACATTCTGGATACCGTGTTAGACACAATCTATCCATGGAGACTTTTCTGTTGGACTCTTCTCATTTAAGATGATGCTGGTGAATCTTTCCTCCTTTCTGCTCCATTTTGTTTTTTTTATTGCAGGTTCTGGGCATGACTGTATTATTTTAATTCAGTGTCAATATAACGCTGTTCTACTTTGTAGTAAAAAGCTGCAAATGTAAACTCTGTTTTGCCACTAAATGTTGAAGAGAAAATAATTTCAATGCAGATCTATTTTTGAGAAAGCCACTGCATTCCTAAAGATAATGATGAGCTGCTTCCAGATCCTGCAGCACTGAAAGATCATCATTATCTAGTTCCTACCTCTTTCTGAAATCCTAATCAGGAATAAATCCTGCTTTGTACAACGGCATTCTTTTGCCACTATGAGAGATTGCTCCTTTGGCTGAGTTTAGAACCAAATCTGAGCTGTAAGGACCAACATTTTCTTCCTCGCGTATAGGCAAGATACCTGCACTCATCTGAGAGAGTTACTTATAGCAGTGGCTAAAATATTATGATGTGAGACTGTCAAGAGAGCTTAGACTCAAAAAGAGAGAGATCTGAGGAAACCCAGAAGAAATCAGCTTTATCAGTTCTTAAGTGTGCTGAACTGAAGGAAAGAGTTTTAGTTAGACCTTGCTCAGAATCACACTTTATGCTGTAAGCTAACATTTGTGCCAGACCTGCGATGTGCAACCAGCACTCTCAAGGTCCCCTTTCGACATTTAAACCTCAAGGATAAGCCTGTTTTATCCTGTAGTAAGATAAAGGGATTTTATTTACTGGAAGCAGAACCTTAGTCACGTGTGGAGGCCTGGGGCAGCCAGTACATTTTCCCATCACAGCAAGAGAGAACAACAGGACTTTTTACAGCTCTGCAAAAAGTTACACACATTTTCTTGGTGTCCTAGAGGCAGAGTACAGGTTCTACACTTGAGTTGTAGCAGAGGTGATGCGGAAAGGAACCGTGAGTTTTGGCTTTGCCTTGGCTGTCTGTTGCCCATAGCCAGAAACGAAGCATCCACCAGCCACTTGCTCTCTGGCTGCCCACCCCTCTGCCCTGCTTCCCCCCAAACAGTATGGAGGAGAGAACTGGAAGAGCAAAATTGAGAAAAGATAAGGACTGTTTAATAAGTGAAGAGAAAAAAAAAAAAAAGTGATACAAAGGCATCACTCGCCACCTCCCACAAGCAGACTGATGCCCAGAGAGTCTTGGGACGGTGGTTACTTAAAAAAGATTAGCATGTGATTTTGTTGCTCTAAGGGTGCACGATGGAGATCAAACTATCACTAACAAGCTCTAACACCTTCCTTGGTTTTTTAAAAAAGTACTACTTGTATTCTTTTCATCTACCTCTCTAATTCTTCTCAAAAGACCTTACGCATTTCTGATTCAGTTTTTAGAGGTCAAAGAATCATAGATTCATGTAATGATGTGAACTGAACCTTTAAAGATCATCTAGTTCCAAGCCGTGCTGCAGTGAGCAGGGGCATCTTCCACTAGAACACATTGCTCTGTCTAACCTGACCTTGAATGTCTCCAGCTTTCTCAGCAACCCCTGCCAGTGTTTCATCACCCTCATTGTAATTTTTTTTCCCCCCTCTTATCCAGTCTGAATCCACCCTCTTTTAGTTTAAAACTATTACCCCTTTTCCTACAGCAGCAAGATTGTCCCCATCTTTCTTACAGGTCTTCTCTAAGTATTGAAAGGCTGCAGTAGGTTCTCCCAGAGCCTTTTTTTCTCAAGGCTCAACAGCCCCCACTTTCCTCACAGGAGAGGTGCTCCAGCCCCCTGATCATTTTTATGGCTTCCTCTGGACCTGCTCTGACAGATCCATGCCCTTCTTGTGCTGAGTGATTGTGAGGTTTGAGCTATTCAGATAATGTCAGCAGCTATTCTTGATGTTTACCCAGCCTGAACAGACCCTGAACTGAATGTTTGTCACTAACAAATAAAAATTTCTAATGAGTTTATTATTGATTTTTATTTTTTTGAGGGAGGTTGGAATTTGTTTTCACACACAATGTGTGAGATTACTTTGCAATAATAACTCGAGTTGCACAGGAGGGGTCATATAACTAACTGTCTAGTAACAAGTGTCACACAAAATACTTTATTCCAGGATCATTTTAAGTCCCAGAAAAGTTGAAGCTAGAGAAGAGACCTTGACTTTTGCCATATCTAGGGCCACTTGTCCTTATTAGACTGGCCGCTGACACGGAAGGCCTGCTTTGAACATATTTAGAGATTGTAATAAATTAAATAACCTTTCTTGAGGATGAAAAATGTGAGCTTATGTTTAGAGTTCTAGATTACTGGCAACTAAATTAACCTGAGAGTTCAAACATCATGTTTTTTATTTTTCTGTTTTCTAGAAGGCAGTAAAGAGAACCCTCATTTCCGTTAAAATCAGATACAGCTGAATGTCTTGACAGATGCCTACCTCAGGCATGTGGGTTTTTATGTTCCTGTGCAAGTGCTGTTAATTCATTTCCTAAAGCAGTAAGGCACATTGAAATGTTCTTGGCCTAAAACTCATAAATGTGACAATTCCACTTTCAGAAGGTAGATTGTCCTTGGCTTTAAGTCCAAATAATGGCAGCTGTCTGCGTACTGGGGGTTTTAAGATGTGAAGCTATTATTTTGGACTTGCTATCCAAAATTTAAAGCACCAAAAATTATCCTTTTCGTGGCTTTACCCTGCAGCTGTATTTTTTTCTTTCTTTTTTTTTTTTAAATGCAGCTTCCAAAGAGAAGGGTGAGGATATAGGCAAGACTTCTCATTGGTCTTTTGACGGAGGCATCTTCCAAGGTTTCACAGCTGCACCGCATTGGCTTTTAGTCCTGGGGAAGGGCAAAGAGATTGTGGGGTGGGCTAGTGTAGGCAAAGCCCTGATAGTTGAGCAGACACAGTGAGAAAGGAGAGAACCAGTGAAGGCTTCTCATCTGTTCAGGCAAAATTCGGAGTCACTATGGTGCTAGATCTGTGTGGGAGAAGATGGTTGAACTAGATTATCTCTAAGGTCCCTTCCAGCCTAGGCCATTCCAGGATTCTATGAAGTCTGAGAGAAGGTAACGTAGCTTGTGGGAGCTGTCAGGATCTGTGCTTTTTCACTCTCTTCAGCTCTTCTGCTGTGGTGCTTGGTCTGGGCTATTTGCTTTCAACCTGGATTCAGATAGGCAAGTCTGAACAAGTCCAGAGTTTGTGTGTTAAAAATGAGCAGCACCTGGTCATGCTGCATCATTTAGCAAAGCTGTTTCTTCTCCAAGATTACTTTGAATGGTAAACATGTGAGGGATTCCTGAAGGAACAAAGATAAAAAATAAATGAATGTTTCTTCATGGAGGTGTTTTTCAGGTAAGGCTCTGTGAGAAATACCCAGTCCTTGGTTGCTTAAATATCAGTTTTAGCCCCAGAAGAGACATGGATTTGGAGGTTGTTGGTTTGCTTTTACGTTTACGAGAACCCAGGTGCTGCTTTCTAACCGAGGCACTGCATTATCAAATATGAACTATATATGTTCTAATATGGCATTTTAACTGCCCTTACTGTTTTTTTTCCAATTCTCTAAAAAAGAGTCCCATTACTGCCTCTTCAAATGCACAGTAAGTCTGAAGCTGTTGCCTGGACCACAGGTGGCAGTACGTGTTTAGGTATGAGTTTAGGAAGAAAGCTAATCCTTGCTTTTCCTAAGATCAAATATTATGATTCTTATGCTGTGTGAAGGCAAACCTGAATTTAAAAGGTTACAGAATGCACAGTAAAGTGATATTAGAGAATGTAATAATGAGATATGTTTATGTCCTAAAGTAACTGTTAGTCATAAGTAATGATGTAGAATAAGAAAGAGCTCTATTGTCTATTCGGAGTTGTGATTGCTTTTTTTGTTTTTCTTAGGCAGATGAGTCAGTTTATCAAAGCTCGACATTTATGGATTTATTAATGGCCCCATTTTTACCCAGGTATGGATGAGCTCTAGCATTTGTCTAATCTGCTTTGGATTTGTTTACTTTTAGTAAAAGGAAACAGTGGCTACTGACAGATTTTAATATAACTAGCAGAGGCTGACTCAAACTTTATAAAGAGATTTATTCTGAATAAAAGTATGCTTAAAAAATGCTGTGTACATCCAAAAAGTACTGGTTTTGCTATCTGCAGTAGTTATATAATATATATCTGCAATAGTTCGCTTCGTTTCTGTTGCAACCTGTACTGCAGCTGTCTGATAAAGGTATGAAGTGGTTAAAAAGCTTATGGTGAAACCACACAGTGCAAAAAACCAGTAAGAAAACAGCCAAATCCAAATGCACTGTGGCTCATGTTAGACTCAAACAGGGACAAGTAAGTTTTATTTTTACATCTGAGGCTCACCCTTTGTTAGCAAAGGAGCCTATAGACATTCACGTTAGTGATCCAAGGCTTCCTTTTACCTGCTAATCTTCCTAAATGACCAGAAAACTGTGTGGGAGAGAGCGTTTAAAAACTGATGTAGCTACTAGACCATTACCCTAGATTATTTTGGATATTATTTACTATATCTTTTTATAGCATCAGAAAAAAAAAAAGGAAAAAAAAAAGGTGATTATACACATGAAAATAGCTGTAGTAGAATTTTTTTGTGTCTAGGAGGAAATGACCTTGAATTCAATTTCTGCAAGGTATGTAACTAGCATTTTATTACTAAAAGGCTGTCTTTGGAGTTAGTTTTCCAATGTAAAGTGAGTATTTATCTCATGGAACTGTTCTAAAAATGCAGTCCTATCACTATTTTCAGACTTCAATGGCTAGACAACTGTATTTTTATAGAGGTTATAGTAGAGGCATTTTGTACAATTGCTATCCCATATGTGAATTTTTTTTTTCCTCTTACATATTGTATGACCCCAGGCATTTATACAGAAAAGTCTGTTCCTCCTCTATATTTTACAAGGTTACTGTTAAATGAGTGAGGCTTTCAATGAGCAGCTCTACACAGACTGTGCTAGGAGTCTTTTCTAACCATTGTCTCAGTTCCTCCTTCTCAACTATACACAAATATCATACATGTATATATCTATGTAGTATATGCATATTTAAATTTGAATATAGCATTGCATTACAACTTCTGTACCATGTAATTACTAAGTTACTTCCTATATTGCAAACAGCAAAAGGTTTTGAATTGATCTTTTAGAGGAAACGCACCCCTGAAATGATTAAAATTTGAAATTGTAATTGGTCCCATTAATAATGAAATAAGAATAATATGCACAATTTCTTCTAGGAAGAATTTCTTAACGAAGCCCCTTTGATTTAGTTAAGTGCCTACAAGTACAGTTTAAGGGCCTAAATCATTAGAATACATGACTTCTTTCTCTTCATTCAGAGAGATAATATTGATACTGCGTTACAAGGTCTGATGTTTCACTGATTAAAAAAAATACTAGTGCAATTTGTACACAATTTTTGCTCTAGGTATATATGTATTTTGTGCTGACATCCTAATTATAAGCAAAGCCATTAAATTAACATCTGGTTTCTGAAACACCATCTTGCAGACAGATATCTGTAGACATTGAAAAAGAAATACAGTTTTACTCTACTGTTATTTTTTTGTAACCACTTGTAAAGGCGGTCAGTGCCTGAGCCCAAATGACTTTTACACTTGTAGAAACAAAGAAATACAAATAGATAACCAGTGTCAGGAAAAATACTTTAAGGGCCAAGGAATGGGAACTCTTCTCTTGCATGTTTTCATAGTATGCTTCATTATTCAGTATAAGAGTGGGGAAAAAAAAAAAGCACGGCGTAAAAAATTGAAGACTAAGAAAATGAAGCATATCGCGTTTTTTCTGCTCCTAGTTGATGTACCTTTTTAATTTGTTTGGCCTGCTCATGCTTCTGTTGGTAGAAGACACGGTTTCTCTGTGCTATCCTATTTTATTTAAACTGCAGTGTATTTTGTCATTTCCTCTGCTCTACCTTATTACTCTCACGCTGTACACCCTTCAGGTGAGAGGCAGTAAGTCATCGCAAAGAGCTGGGGTGTGCTGTCATGCCTTACCATTTTCTTCACTGGAGGTACTTTAAGGGTACCTTTTCGGGGGGGATGAAGGGAGAGGAAGGGTATTCTAACAAGCTAGGAGAACGTAGTTAGATACTGTAGCTTAACAGACATGTTTAGAGTGGCAACAGCTTGCAGAAGGAGAGTTATTTTCTAAAATGAGCTTATTCTATCACTGAATAGGATCTAATTGTATTTTCTTGCCTGGTGAGGTTCAGATGTGGTACGTCCCCACCTTCTTACCTATTTTATGTTATTCTCAGCTTCGCATCAGGGGGAATTTTATGGCATGTGAAGTCATGGTGCTTTTAAAAACGCAAATTTGGACAACTGCCCTGTCCTTTAGCTCTTCTTGGGCTGGAAGTCGATACTGGGTAACTGCTGGATGAAGGAGAAGCTATCTCAGCCCTCCATTGTCCTATTGACACAGACAACCACTGGTTGCAGAGCAGTAGTAGGGAAATCATAGACTTGTTTAGGTTGGAAAAGACCTTTAAGGTCACGGAATCCAATTATTAACCTAGTGATGCCAGGCCCACCACTAAACCGTGTCCTTAAGTGCCGCATCTACACGTCTTTTAAATACCTCCAGGGATGGTGAGTCCACCACTTCCCTAGGCAGCCTCTTCCAATGCTTGGCAACCCTTTCAGTGAAGAAATTTTTCCTAATATCTACTTTAAGTGTCACCTGACGCAACTTGAGGCCATTTCCCTTGTCTTTTTGCTTGTTAGTTGAGAGAAAAGATGGACTCCCACCTGGTTGCAACTTCCTCTCAGGTAACTGCAGAAAGTGAGAAGGTCTCCCTTGAGTCTCCTTTTCTCCAGGCTAATTTCAGATTACAACAAGTAAATCTAATCTCCCCAAATTTTACCATCAAGCATCCCGAAAACTGCAGGTCTCAGTCAGTTATTTAGCAATCTCCAGACCAATGGACAATGTGACAGCGAGATGTGGGCTTCTCTGAGGAAGACACATGATTGACTGACAGAGAATGAAAAATGCAATTCGTTAGCAGCATCCTAATGCCATGTTAACACAGAAATATTGCTGAATTTGTAACCTGATATTTCAGTGAGTTGAATACAAGGCAGTGATTTCAGTGTACTCAGAAATAACTCTAAAAGGAGAAGGGGGGGGAAGAAAGAAAAAAAAATTGTTCTTTCCCATATCTTCACACACCTGAGACTGCCTCTGAACAGAAAAGAATAGAGATGTGTAGTTCCTGAAATTCATACCTCACTTTCAGGGAAGCACAAATTTTACTCCTGATAAAACATCACAGTTGTTGGTGTTGCTTAACAGTGAAAACTTTGCAACACAGTTTGTACATTTTTGCTGCCTTTTAATGATAATCAATGTCAATTGCCAGCTCATTACAGACCTTTTTCATGGATCATCAGAGTCTGTACCTGAGGGAATGATCTTTCTTATTCCCTTGAAAACCTGTTTTACCTGCTATTTACTTTAAGGTACAAAACGTAGTCTAGAAACTGGCCGACCAGAACAATGACTACATCACACTCTAATTATTTTTGCTGGGAAAATCTGACTTTCTCTTATGGACATAAAACTCCATAATGATCCTTAGCAAAGAACAACTTAGTGATGGAAATTGTGTTTAAAGGAACACTGAGTTTAGAGCTATGATTTTTTTTTTTTTTTGCTTTACATCAAAAACCTCCAATCAAAAAATAACACTGCTCTGTCTTCCAAAGCCATGCTCAAATATTACAGCCTGATAGTTGGGCATCTGTACTGAGCCCTTCACTTTATAATTATTCTGAAAGGTCTTCATAAGTTTTGCTTAGGTTGGTATTTGTTTGAGGGTTCTTCTGTTTCATTCTTGGTGGTTCTTCTTAGGTAGACGAAGATTAAGGTCAGTTTTTTTGAGAAGAAACAAATGAAATCAGAAAAAAAGAAACAAAAGTGCCTGTATGGGCAGTATGACTGATTGGTTTTGAAAATCCAAGCAGTTCTGTGATTTCCTCCAGCTTACCGATTAGAAACCAACTCGCTGCGCTGTTATCCGGCAATGGAGCGCTCGGTCATGGTTACATGATGTTCTGGGGAGATTTAGTTGTTGGTAGTTCAAGATTATTCTGCTAGTTTGTAGATATATGAGAAACTCAGATGCACGGAGGGAAATTCCCAAGCTGGGAGACCTAACGCTGTTAAGACTTGCTTGTTTTCTCTCTTTCTTGGTGCAAGAACAAACCTGTGTCTCAGAAGATTTAGTATTTGCTTATCACAGAAGTCTGCAATTTAGGAAGCCTAGGTTCTGAGAGAGAAAATATTATTATATGAGAGGTCTGTGAACCAAGATTATTACACGAGTGTGCTTCAGTTCAATGTGAACACAATGACACAGGCCGCTCACTTAAATAAATCAATGGGTAGAGCTGTTGTCTTCTGACTGACACCCTCCTTTTCGAAAAATTCCCCCTTGTCACCAAGATTCTGAAGCAAAAGAGCTCATTGTAAACCCAAATTCAAGAAATGACCAAGAGCAGTTACAAATTTAGAAGGCAAGTGTGAAGGCAACGTGAAAGAAGGAGCACTCATTAGTTGCAGTTTTCTAAAATTAAATCATATTCCATGTGATAGTAGTTAGTTTTCAAAGCCTGCTGCTCAGACTAGCAGATAATGTGAAAATTTGTGAAATCTTTGTAGAATCGCTCTGGTTTTAAATGGTGCTTTTCAAAGGGACTCTCTCAGTACTTCAAACCCTGTAACGATTTTCTTCACAGTCTTCAGCAAATTAGTCTGTTCTTTTGATAAGTAATCAGTGGTTCTCGCACCTTCTGTATGAACAGAGAAAAAGTATTGTTTGATTACTGTGAAAGTGTTGGTGTGGTTGGGTTTTTTATTATTTATTTTCTTTTTAGACTTTTTAAAAACACACAACAGCAGGATTCCTTTTAGACTTACGAATTCCTGGAGCTGTTTTTTGTAACATCTTATGTTAAAATATTGAGTAAATTGTCCATTAGGGCTGTTTAATGCTCTTCTGCTTCCAGTAGCACCTTTGCAGAGGTGTAAAACTTTGGCTTAGCTATAAGAATGTGGTGTTAGATAGATAAATTGACCTGGCTAGGTCAAATGAAATAGCTTTTGTGGTACCCATCTATGAGTTAGGAGTATCTTGAGCACGGAACGGAGATCTCTGTGAACTCGGGAAATGTTTTCTGCTGTGATATTCAGGAATTATTGGTAATGTTCATACAATGTATTCATAATGCAAAGTCAGCATGCAAATCCAGATGAACTCTCAGAAAATAGAAGTTTAGAGATGACAGGACAGAATGAAATTAATAAAGTATAAAGTCAAGTGTGGTATGCTGAGCTTCATGCAATTGAACTTCTTTTAAATAAGTAAATAAGTTTGTTTATTTTATTTCACAAGTGTAGCATTCTCCTCTACCTTTGCCCACCCACTCTTCTAATCTCATTGGACCTCTATGTGCTTCTTAAGCATTCTTTCTTGCCTTGTTTTTCTTTTTTTCTTCATGGTCACTGCAGACATGGGCTCTGACTTTGGTCAGAAATGCAAAGCAGAGCCGGATGGTCCTCTGTGGTGCTGGGACTGAATAAGATGCTAGAGCCCAGAGGTGATGACATTGGCTTTTTCAGTTTTGATGTACTTTCTAAGATGTCTCTACTCTGCTTCTGTTTCAGCTGTTGGTTCTGTGGTACTCATGATTTAACCAGAACAAATGGAGAAAGAGAATGATATATTCAGGAAACAAGAATGTACTGTGAATTCTACAAGATTTTAACGTTCCTTTTTTATTCTTTGCTTTTAGTGTTACCATTAATGAGACCTGATATTCCCGCCTGGCAACTACTTGACATAAGGCAGAAGAATTCTAATAACTCCAAGAAAGATGATTGATTAGAGCTACTTTTTCTTTAATTGCACGTTCGTTGATGTAGAATCTTAATACAAATGATTATTTTTTTAATTATTAAACCTTTAGCTGGTTTTAGAGGAAGACAACCAGAAAACTAGAAAGCAATATGTGTTTCACACATATGTATGTATGTATGTGTAACATCTACGCATGTTTTTAATGCGTTGCCATCTGGCGTCTGATGCAAAAGTTGTGTCCCAGTGAGTGAGACTTTGAATCCTCTGAACAGAACTCAGCGTGGTAGGATCCTGAAACATTCAGAATACTTGTTTAACTACAAATTAATTTAAAAACGTTTGTCAGAAGCTTTTTTTAATACCTAATATTTTGTTGATAAAATATAATGAATGTTGATTGAGAGTCCAAAAGATGGTCATCCTGTAGGGGTATCAAACCAGAACTTTAGAGTTTGGGGCTTTGATTTTTGGTTTTGCAATATAGGTTTTACTCCCTCTTCTGTGCTGGAGCCAATAGCTGCAATCTTCTGTATAGAGGGCACTCATGAAAGCAATTAGTTATTTTCCAATTTATATTCTAGTTCTGAAAGAATTTCTATCTATTTGTGTTTCAACTAACCCCAAGGTTCTAAAAATTTAAATTCGTTGTGAAATTTATTTATAAAACTCAGGAACTTATATTTCATATTTATAGATATCTACCAGTTCCTGTGAAGGAGTTTTTCTACAGACTTCCAAATTATGTATGAGAAGCTTAATTTATCTGATGGTACCTGAGACTGAAAAAAGGAAAGTGCTATTTTTCTTCAGGAAAAAAAAGTGACTCTTCAAGAGTGTACTAATCACCTGGGTCAAAAATGTTAGTCAGGAACAAAACTGAAAGGAAAACCAAATTGAATGGACCATTGTTCTTGTGAACATAAAAATTTGTAAGGGGAAAGAAGCCATCATACTTCAGTATCAACACCGGCATGGGAGCTCATACTTCTTGTGTAATACTGTAGAAATCAAGGTTGGCTTTTTAGAGTGAAGGAGATTGAGTCTGCCCTCAAAAAGTGAATTTCCAAATAAATACCTTTGGCAACTCATACTGCAGTCATATTAACTCCAAATTAATTCATCTTGATTAATGTTATGATGAATATCAAAGACATTAATAATGATTAACCTATATATTGAGGCATCTTGCTGACTGGGATAATATTTTGTGAAACTGGCACTAGCATTGTGCATCTGCCTTGCTATTTATGTAGACCTAGAAGCAGCATAATTTATAGGATGACTGTTACAGCTCTAAAAATGTAGGCTTCATGAGCTTGGCTGTTTCCATGCCTGATTGTGAATTCACTGGCACATGGCAGCAGGCTTTGTGAATGCCAGATGAGTTTCTGTTTCTTCGTTTCGTAAGCTTGCATTATTACATATCAATATTATTTTCATTCCTGTATATAGAAGAACTACTCAAAAGTGCTGGGCTTAACTTCTGTACTTGAGATGTCTTTTCCAAGAGTCATTTTTTTTAAAAAAAATATATATTCCACACAAATCAAGAATTCTCTTCATTCATATTGGATTTTAAAAGATAGTTTAACCTCTCTGAGGTTATCTATCCCATTCAATAGGACCGCTAGATATCAAGTTAGACATATAACTCTGCAAGACTGACATCTGAAAAGCAAATGTACATGGTCTCTTGCAGAAGGATGGGATAAATATCTGCTCTAAATGATGGTGAAAGTTTAACTGCATTCCAAAGGAAAAGAGTTTGCTTTTTTGGTTGTAGTAATACCTGGAAAACAGCTGAATGCTTGCATTTTTGAGATCGCACCAATGTTAAGGACTTAACATAATTGTAATAGAAATCAGAGATATGATTTTTCTAAAATAAATAAATGTAAAGAATGAAATATTTTTCTCTCCTTTAAAATCAGGATTTTTGGCATAGAAACAAACAAACCTTATTCATGCATGAAAGAATAATTCAAGAAACACTGGCAGATCACTAGTGGCTGATCACTAAATAGATGAAATCTAATGCTGGGCATTAGTTCTGTTGGGCATCAAGGAAAACATGACGTATTCTAGCTTACCATTTCTATAATTAAATATGATTGGAAGACAAGGAAGTAGTGCAATATGATAAAAGAAATGGCTACTTTTTTATATAGAGGAATAATTAGACCCGTGCTCTAGACAATTCTGAAAGCTGGAGGACTGGGAGGGTTTGTTTGTTCATTTTCTTCTTGATACATGATTCAAAATTGGCAAAATGCGTTGTTGAATTGTAGGTTTTCTTGTTTTCTTTAGCTTTAACTTGGAAGCCTAATAGTAATAATAGATGCAAGCTTAATGCATGCTAGAGCTAATACATATTCCATTAAACAGTTACATTGTTTTACCTTCTGCTAGGTAGGTGGTTTAAATTCTTACATTCAAAAGTAAATCCTGAAAGAAAGTAAGAGAGCCCATTAGTGTCCTTAAGTGTATCCTTCACATATCAGAGAAGTAACCCCTTGACACTAGTCCCACAAACCACCCAACAGCACAGATGAGCAAGAACAGAACACCCTGAAATTTATTTCTAGTATGACATTATCTTAGGGAATGAAGAAGTGTGGAAGGTAACCCATGCCCAAGAAGTGTCTCAAAGCATTACTGCTCACAGAGTTCCTGTGGAGTTGAGCTAACCTCACTGCTTTAGAGGAGGCTTTTATAGATAATCCATCAGTATACATTTCTTCTTCTCTTTTTTTTTTATTTGCAATGGAACATTTTAATAATGTGAACTGAAATACTTTCCCATCCGTCTCGGAATTGGATGCTCAGGATGCCTAAGCTTCACCTGGGAAATAAGAAAAGCAAAGGTTCTTTTTGTTCATTTCTCTCCCCCATTAAACTGCCTTTTTGGTAATTCTCACTTGGAGGAGAGGGCTCCCTATTGTGGTTGCTCAAGCTTACAAGACAATAGCTCTATTCTTAAAGGATATTCTTGTGAGAATTTCTTGCTGCCCTTTTTAATAAAAGTATGGGAATCCTTCATTAACAGGTTCTCCTATTAAATCTTTTCCTAGTTTGCCTAACATGCTCTTTTTGCAAGCTCTTCATCTTAAAATATACTGGAGGGGGGAGATGGATACAGTTGCTTACTGTTAGTGAGAACATGGGCATCGAAAGGAAACAGGCAGTTGGAAGGAGCTTTTACTGAGATATAAAGAAAGTTATGTGCTACTTTACGACTTCTCTCATTTTTTAAATCCTTTAATTAAAAGAGATGTGGCCTGTGCAAAGTACTGCACTTTATTTTCTGTGGAATTCCTGACCTTTTAATGAATCTGAATTGATTCCCGTCTGAACTGCTGTTTCTTTTAGAAAACAACGTTGACTAAAAAGATGTGTAATTGCACAGAATCCACCATAAGATTTTTTTTTGATAGGTCACTTACTCTTGGCTAAACAAGATATTGTGATATAGTCTGTACCAATTTTTGTCCTGCAGTGGTTATCACGGAACATACAAGATATTGTGATATAGTCTGTACCAATTTATGTTCCGTGATAACCACTGCAGGACAAAGGTAACCTTCTGGTTGATTACTACTGGATCACACAGCCCTCTCTTACTTTCCATTTCCAAGTTGATGTTCATTTTAGTTTGCCCCAGTAACTCCATGAGCTTCTTTTATTGTAAAGCTCTCTTCACATTATCAATGTTTGCTCTGATTTATGGACACCGTGGTTACAGTAGTAGTCAACAAATGTCAAATGAGAGGTTATATGTTCTCCCTTAATCTTACTCAGTGTTCTCCTTTTTGCTTATCCAAGGATAACAGTTTTAACTTTGGGCACAGTACAGCACTGCGAGTTCATCCATCATTATCCGTGAGTTCTTTTCAAAATCATTGTTTCTCCCAGTAAATTCTACTGGGCTAGGTTTTGTGATTATGACGCTAATTTTCTGTTTCTGTTACTTGATGTTATGTATGGATGTATCATAACGTTTATTTGTTAGTCTGTTTTGTTGTGATTAGCTTTCCAAGAGATTCTGCAGAAAGGAGCTGACATTCTACAATTTAGGATATGACCCTTGATTGAACAAAAAGTATCCTCCTATATTTCATCGTCCCAGAAATCTACTCTTTTGACTTCTTCAGCCCAACCTAACACCTGGAGCTCCTATAACAAAAGTGATGAAAGCCAGAGGAACTGTTAATCCATTTCTGACAACAACCTACTGCATATATTTAAAAATCTAGCTAGTAGGAACCATGGCCATTTAGGAACAGATTTGTGAGGGTAAAATAGTTGGTAATAAGGACACGGTGTCCACAATGGAAGCGTCTGGGTGGGATTTAGTTCAGATTTACTTTAACAATTTGCAGTAAGTGAAGCTGATATTTTAGAGACCTCTTGTGACCGATAAAGACATGTTATCAGAGAAAAAAGATAAATAATTTTCTGCTCCTTTCTACCTCTTCAGTAACTCCCAGATAATTACACCGTTAAAGATTTCACATTTTAATAATGTAAATCTTCCCAAGATCTTTCAATAATATAAAAGAGAATTAATGTATTCTTATAAAGAGGGTATTCCAGAGCTGTTTTATAATCTTTAGGTGTTCAAGTGGACAGCTAAATTCCTTATTTTTCTTCATATATGCTTTGATTACTTTTGTTGGTAACATCTTGCCCAAAGTTAAGTACTATCACCTGCTGCCCTTTTACCACCTTTTAACTCTCTATAGTAGTAAACCTTTGTAGACTATCCTAACTTACTTATTCCTTAAAACAATATGTACCCCTTAAACAGAGGAAGTCATAACTGGCTTAGCCAGCATTTCACAAAATCAAAACCTTTTCTTTATGTATTTTGCCACATCAAACATCCCCCTTAATCTTATATAAGTTTCCATCTGTCTTATATACTGGTAAGTGTGAAACTATTGAGAAGATAATTTTATAATCTTCTCTTTTTCCATTTGACAGTCAGAACTCAGTTATTCATTATATGTCTCAATTAGAAAAAAAAGGAACTGTCTTTAAATGCTTCCAATTTTAGCGTGGCATCTGAGATTCTGGGATTTAGAAAATAACTGAGCTACCTTTTCTTCCAGTTCTTACAGAGTGTAGGTTACCCTATTTTTGAAATATCTTGTCAAAATATTCCAAGCTCTTTGTTTAAATGTGCTTGATTCCACTATGCTGTACACTGAGCAATTAATATGTTGGTTTGCTAGCTGAATATTTTTCCCCCAATCTCCATTCTGTTCAAGAAACTGAAATTCCAGAACTGCGGTTTCTCTAACGAAACAGGCTAATGGCTCACCATCCTAATGTCACCTTCACATCAGGTATGGGACTAGAAATTCTCAACTGCCAGACATTCTCTATTTCTGTTTGACCTTTTGAGTCTCTTTTTTTTTTTTTTTTTTTTCCTTGAATCACAAATACTAAAGTTCCTCAAGCTGCTCAGAGATTTCAAGGGCTGGAGCTGATCAATAGAGTTATTGCTACCATCGATCTGTGCCTTATCAGATTCAACTCCCATTGGTATGGTTTAGGTTTCTTTCCAGTGACTGGCAGAGTTACACCTGTACTAACCTTCAATCCTGAGGCTGTGTGCTAGGAATGATCTTTCAAGCACTGAAGGTGGAGAGTTTGGATTTTACCACAAGTCAGCACCCATTGTTACAAGGAGATATGCTGGTATTTGCATGCACAGAAGCAGCAAGCAAGCATTTTTGCAGTTGAATTCTCTGAATAATTAAAGATTTTATTTATTTCCCCCCCTATGTGTAATACAAACTCCAAGAAAGCACAATATAGCTTAAAATTAGGAATATGGAAATATGTGCTTTCCTTAAGATAGTCAAATATGGCAATGCCCAAGGTCATGTTTCATTTGCAGCTTTTTTTTAATTTTTGCTGAGGGTCCAAATTTTCTAACGTCTCCGAGTTGCTTCTCTCTTAGCTTTTAAGTATTTACAGCACCTTGTGTGTGCTTTTCTATACTCCTATATGATGTATGGCTATTTCTTCCCTTAATTTTTCCTTCAGAAATTCCTCTTCCAACACGTTAATTACCAGCTGCACCTAAAACAGAAGGTCTCTCTAACTGCATAGGTGTGTGGCACAGGTGCGCCACCGTCTTACAATGCTGGCACTTGATGCTGCGGTTTCATATCTCATTTTATTTCTGCCATTTTTAAAAGACTTAAATCGCAGAAATCGATAACAATGTGAAACAGAGTGGGTGGGCAGAGGAGGAGGGCAGCATTGTACCAGTCTAAGACACAAAAAAACCCCATTGTTAGACCATTCTTATTTACTGAATTATCATACGGAGAACTGAAAAGGGAAGAAAAATGCTCTATTCTTACAATTATTGATTGTAGATATATTGCATTTCACTTCTGGGCAAAACAGTTTTTTGACTAACAGTTTATTCATTGAAGCAATTGGATGTGAGTAATGGTTGGAATTATTTCTGAATACTGGTCAAATTCGGGCAAAATTTTTAGATTACAGAATGAAGGGAGATTTTTTTTTTGTCCTGTTTTTATTTTCATTCTGAAAAGGTCTTGAGATCAAATGGATCTGAATGTAATGTAACAAGAATAAAAAGTATTATCCTGCTAGTCTAAAAGCCTATATATATATATATATAAAATTTAATCAGAAACTTGGAAGGGAGAGTTTATTAAAAAAAAAAGATTAATTTAGTTAAGATTTATTTTGGGACATATCAGCCTTGGATCAGAAATAACAGTTTTATGTGCACATTTTCACCTCGGACACATAGCATGGCTGTTGAGGTATAAGTAATAGTCCTCTACTTCTGATAGACTTCAGGAATAATAAATCATCCCAGATTCCCTGGTTTAGTCAATGACCAGTCACGGGCTGTTTATTTTACTTTATAAAAAGGACTCTTTGTTTACTGGCCTTCCTTAGTGGTGACTAATAGAAACAAAAACAGCTTCACAAATTATCTTTACCTCAAACAAATGTTGACCTAAGCCATGAAAAGTAGATCTATATGGAATATGGATAACTGCAAATAAATACAAATGTGAAAGTGTAATAATGAAACTCAAGGACATTCCAGCTGCACACTAATAACTTTTTTTTTTATGTAATTTTTATCCTGGCTAAATTTCCAGGCTAAAAATTTGTGTGCCTTTTGACTCTCCGTTGACAGTGAATAGAAGTCTATTTTGAGTTCTCTATATACATTGGTCCAAATTCTGAGTGCTTACCATATGGTCAGGGACGAGCAGAATGTAAGAGTATAAAGGAACAATGCAGTTTTATTGCTTTTTGTTCACCTTTTACATTTATTAGGACCTACATATGAGCATGTACTATCCATCCACTATTTTCATTAAATCTTTTCGAGAATTTTTGATATTCTCTCCTACCGATCCAAATTAATAGCTTCTTGTTTGCTTATTTTGTCCTTGTTTTCCTCGGATCATAATTTACAGTTTTTAATTATACCACTCCAGAACCATCACAGGGATTGGACAAATTAGTGAAATTCAAGGATATGATTATATTTTTTACTCTCTTTCCTAGCCAATTTTGAAATGTCAAGGTAGGAGTTTGATTTTACTATTCATGAATATTACAGAACATAATTCATCTATTAAATATTTGGAGATTTAAAAATGTATTGTCCAAAAGTAAGTTAACTGTTTATATTTCTTCCATGATCAGTGGAGAGATATCTAATGATCTTAATGTAGCTCGGATATAGTTTGGACTTGTGATCTTAAAGGTAGTTTCCAATCTAGGCAATTCTAGGATGAACTATCCTATTCTGTATAATGAATTTTCAAGTCAGCCAAGGCAAATAGCTTATACTGCTAACTCTCAGATATCTAACATCTCTTTACACTGTGAAAGCTTTTTGACTTTTTTTTTTT
>NW_009713108.1:0-315 GCF_000703405.1 Apaloderma vittatum | reverse complement strand
CCCCCAGCCACTCTCTCACCCTCCTTCTCTGCTAGACAGGGGGAGAAAATATTTCAAAGGGCTCAGGGTTTGAGATAAGGACAGGGACATCACTCTCATTTACCGTCCTGGGCAAAACAGACTTGATTTTGGGGAAATTAATTAGATCTATTAAAAGAATGTATCAGAGAAGAGTTGTAAGAAATAACAAAAAGCAAACAGATCTTAAAAGCAGAAACACCTTCCCTCCATCCCTCCCTTCTTCCCAGGCTCAGCACAAATCCCGGTTTCTCCACCTTCTCCCTCCGAGCGGTGCAGGGGGACAGGGAGCGGGGG
>NW_009713107.1:4754-25256 GCF_000703405.1 Apaloderma vittatum | reverse complement strand
GCACCTCCCGGCGCTCGCCCCGGTGCCTCCTGGACGTTAACTGAGGCGTCAGAGCCCTTTATTCACCGCCTGCAGGGTCAGCGCCCTGCTTTGAGTGAAGCAGAACCGCCGGTGTTGGGTGGTTTATAATTTTGAGCCCAGTCTGTGTTTCAGACAGTGCCTGCCGCCACAAGCGGTAACGCCCGGCGTTTTAAGCTCGCTGCCAGGGGTGGGGATGCAGAAGGAGTCTGGCTGGGCCTTATAATGGCCAAGGTGGTGTCCTCCACGCTGGGAGTGCCGGGAAGTGAAATTTTTTTTTGTTTGCCCCTTCGATGAGTAAAGAGACGGGGCAGGTGACCAGTGAGTGTTTCATCCCACGCACGTCCCGTTCAGTACAAGGCTGAGGGATCACAGGGCTTAAGCTTCTCGCCTTCCACCTGCCCTTGTGCACCTTTACCGGCGTTTTTGAATGCTTGTATTTAAAAACAGTGTTCACTCCGTGTTGGAATTGCACAGCTTTTTTTTTGTGGAAAAAGTTCAAAACTTCTTTTTGTGAAAAAGTTGAAAGGTGAAAAACGGAACAGCCGAAGTTAAACCTCAGAATCATCCTTGAGCCTGGCGGGGGCTGCGGATGGGGCTTTGCAGGATCAGAGAGCCAGCACTGAACCATCTGGAAGCTGTAATAGCCTTCCTTTGTGGAAGAGCTTATTTATGGAAGAACTTATTGTAGGGTTTTATTTTCATACTTTATCCATGCTAAATACAGTTCAAATCACTTCTTTAAACTTACTTGCACACGGCATTAAAGCCCAGAGACTTTATTCTTCAATTACAGTCCACACAGAAAGTAGTTATACAATGTCAGCGCACATTTTTATTACAACGAAGGCAGAAGTTAACGAGTGACAATTACGACAGTTTCATATATGCTTTAGTAGATCCCGTGAGGCAGCTGAGGAGCAAAAGGTGGCACTGGGAGGCCCACGTGAACGCGACGGAGGTGACAGACGAGGCTCCTACTTCCTTCCCATCCCCAGGTTGGAGCTGTGCAGCATCCCCCGTGCCGAGCACCTCGCACACAAAACCTGCTGCAGATTGCAGCGAGAGGCTTAAACAGCTCACTAGCGACAGATCTTGGTTTCTTCCAACAGCTACTAAAGCAGCACTGGCTTCTTCAGCTTTGCAATTTTAAAAAAAAAAAGTAACTTGCCAGAAACTGGCCTTCCAGCCACACACCTGTTTCATTCTTCCACAGTCTATTTGGGTTTTGAAGAACCCAGAAATCCCCATGGGAGCTGGGAAAGATACTGGCAGAGGACAGGAATTCTCCTTATGAATGCTTTATCAGTTGATGCAATCTCCTTTTCTCATTTCTACTATGCTCAGGCACAGTAAGGCCCCCTTATAACATCACATACTTATCAGAATGACATCCCACTTCTGTGAAAGATAACTTTTTTTTTTAATCTGCTTTTAAAAATATTAAAATATGACACTACATTGAGATCAATGGTATAGGCAAGAAAAATGAGACTGATTAAAACAAGGTATTTAAAAAAAAACCCCACAACCCTTTTTTTATATTTGAAAAAGGAAAACTTGGTTTTAAGACACTACAAACTTCAAGAGTACAAAAATATTTACCTTTTAGAAATACCCAAGCCTACAATCACATAAAATAAGCATCAACTTAATATAAAAATCTTCATAAAAATATGGTCACCTCTATTTAACCAAGTCCTCAAGCCTATCCTACACTGATAGAAAGGTTTGTTGAGAAACTTGGTTGTTTAAACAGACATCTATAGATTAACTTTGTAATAAGTAAAACCAAGATTAAACACTGCTGTTACTAGAGAAATTCCAGTTTGAGAAGGGATGAGAACATCAGGGGTCACAGGACAATGGTTGCCTCATGCCACGTTACATTTATGGCAAAAGCTTAACTGCAGAAAATTAACATGAAAGGAAATACTATTTCTGCATCCCAAAGAGCGGCTTGAAATAATTGCACAAGTTCCTGGCATTTAAATGTTATAAAGCCTTATATTTGTGCTTCAGCTTACAGAGAGAGCCTCATTCCTGTGGCAAGTGCCAGCACAAGACAACTTGCCACGAGCTCTCAGATTAGAGAGGAGACAGTGTGCTTTGGTTGGCTCTTACAGAAGGTAAGTTGCACCTAATTGTTATTTATAGAGGGTAAAAATCAAGCCCGATAGACTTTATGTGGCCAAGAAGTGCATTCACAGCCAATAAATAGAAAAATAAAAGGTATTATACCTTTTTCCCAACTCTGTAGTGTGTTTATAAAACAGTAGTGGCACAACTCTAAGCTCTACATTTGAGTTTTCATCCCACCTAGCTTTGCTGAACTCCTTAAAAAAAAATCATTCATAACCTGTAGGATTTGAAAAAGAAAACAACGCTGGCTTTGCTGGCTTTTTTTCTGTTTGTTTTGAAAAAGCTGTCATCCCAATTTAGTGCTGTCACACTTTTAACAGCTGCAGGTGAACACCTCCAGTAGAGAACATCAGCTTTTCGTGGGCATCAAATCCCCTTTAAATGTGTCAGTGGTGCAAAGGTTTTGCAGGGGCTTTGGAAACTGCAGTGACCTTCCTCTGAAGGTACAGAATGAGGTCGTATCTATTCCAAGGAGAAATTAATTGCCTTGGAAGAAAACCCCAAAAGATCTAAAAAAACTGCTTGTGCCAATATACCATAAAAAAACCCTGAAAGCTACAACTGCATGGCATGTTTGTCTAGGAATGTTGGCTTGCTAGAGCCCATGCTGCTTCTGAAATCGGGCAGAAGGTCGGCAAGCCATGGTCCCGTCTGTGTTTAAGGCTTCCCCCCGTCCCCAAAGACACTGAACATTCATGAAGCCCAAGGGTTGCAGCGGGCTCAGGCTTCATGGAAAAACATCAGCTTTTGCAGAGACGAGTGGATCCCAGGTCCTGGAAAGAGCAAGTGACATCAAAGGATGTGCCAATGTCTTCGTTAAAAATCACGTCCTCACAGCGAAGTCCACGCCTGCTTTGCTACAACTAAATTGTGATCCCACTTAGTCCAGCGGGTTTTGGTCACGGATTTCCAAGGAGGCTGGGAGCTTTCCTTCAGGCAGGCGTGCTGAGATTTTCAGACACCCAGCTGCCTTCGTCTCATCAAAACGCAGTGATAAAAAACAACAACATTATGTTTGCTATCTTTTTTTTTTTTCTTTAAGCAGCTTTCACTGAGAACCTTAACTGAGTGGAGTCATCGCTCTGTTATTCCTAAGGCTCACTTCTAGCTTACTTGGTCAGATCGATCATGTTCAGCACAGGCAGGCGCCCGTCTCTCAACAGGGACCGTATCTGCTGACAAACCCCAGGTATCAGGACACTGAATTACAGACTAGGAGTCCTACGGGAGTAGACAGCATCTGCTCAGTAAACTATGTATTTGGGTACAGTAGCACAGCGGGTAATAACTACGGTGCAGTCAACGGCATGGACTGTTGGGTTTCGTTTGTTTTCTTCTGGCAGAAAATGCATTTTGAGAAGATCTCGTTCTTCTTTCAGCCCCTCTGAGAGTGTGCATCCTTCTTCACAAGGGTGTTACCAGAATTTTAGGACTCTCCTTTGAGTTCCTAATGGCAGCGGTTTGTTGCCTGGTTCTGAAACTGAGAGCAAGTAAAAAACTAAGACGCTAGACAACATTTTGCAGGTGTCATCAAACACTTCTCCCTCCTTATTAGCACCGCCAGCATAACCATATTACACTACTAACATAAACGTTAGAAAAAAATGTTAAATATGCCTTTCCAGATGGCAGAAGTAGTGCAGCAAACAACATTGAGAACTTGAATGCAATTCAGTAACTGCAATTCAGTTACTTCCGTCTGTTTATGCAAGAAGCCTACAAAGGGAATCTGTTTTGACTCTAGGATTTCTACCTACAGTTTGTCAACTGCAAAGCTGAAAAGCCCTAAGTCAGACATAGGAGAAGTCCCTAACTGTGACAAAGAGCAGCGTGCTCTTCCCAAGGAACCTGGCCTGAGGATGCTTTTTATTCTGGAAGCATCATGACATACCAACCAGGAATTAGATACAGGCAATTCCAGCTTGCTCAAGCTATTCTTGCTTATAAGGGCAAATTCTGTTCCAGTACAAATTCCCACGGAGCCGGACAGTAGCTATGCAGCTGCATTTTCACAGAATCACACAGAATGGTAGGGGTTGGAAGGGACTTCAGTTTCCCTCCGCTGCTCCCAAGAGTTTTCCTTTCACAACAGTCACTCGCAAACACTGACCAACTCCACTGGACCAGCACAGGAATGTACGGGCGCGGATTTCAGTGGAGATGAATGCTCAGGGCACCCTAAATAGCATCAGTGATGGGGCAAGAGAATGGTTGTTGCTTATAGGTAAACAAACCAGGAGAAAAGCTGTCCTGGCGTGCCTCTAGCCTCCCAAATTAAAGAGGCTAGAAGAGTGAAAACCTGTGTTTAATATAGAGTTGTTCCTCATGAATTTACACTGAAAAAGTGTTTTGTAATGTAAATCACCCTACGAAATGAATCATTTAAATGAATTAAGGAGGGTGAATAATATAAAAGGATGGAAAGTGTTGGGTGAAGCGAAGCAACAGCGTCAAGGTGATGTGAAGGTCGGCCTTGCTTTGCAAAGGCCCGCTCTCAAGTACATCAGCTCTCAGGTTCAGAGATTCTGGAGAAACTGCATCATGTCGATGTCTGTCAAATTAAAAACCCTCCCCAAAATAACTTAAAGGGCTCTTTGCAAGCTTTGGTGTTTTGCAGTGGATCTGTTGAAACACGTTTCCTGACTGAAAAGGGACTGTGTGGAAAGAGTTCCTGGATTCTTGTGAAGCATGGGATGAAGGAAAGCTGCCTTACCACTTCACCTTCAGCATCTGCTCGAAGCTCTCAGGCAGGGCAATGCCGTAGCTCTCCGGGAGGAACAGCGTGAGGATCCCGATCAGCACAGTCAGGCTTCCCATCAGGATGTACGGCAGGAATCTCTCGTAGGCACCTGGCAGAACACGGGACACGACAACAGTACTTAATGTCAACATTTGACAAACCCACGTGTAGAATTCGTTTGGAATAATTAGCAGGAAACTATGTAAATACCAAAGGTGAATCCAAAACTGAATTACATCTGCTATCTGCCAGCAAACAGAGGGAATTTTTTCCATTTTAAATCTACCACATGATGATCCCCACCTACCATGAGCTTCATGCTATCCCGCCTCTTTGTGTGACAGCTAATTAGGAGGTTTTTTTGTACATTTTCAACTGGTATTGCCAACATCTTTGCAAGGTAACAGCTCTGCTGGGATCACCGCTGGAGTCTTCAGTACTACGCTCTCATCAGGAACCAAGTTCTCCGTTGAATAATTCAATATGAGCAAATGAAAGTCCTCATAAGCAACCAAGCACTCATCAGCTGCTTGGGATTGTGCATCCTGCTGGGTTTGTGCAAAAGAAGGGAAAAGACTGAGGCAGCTGAACAGCCCAATTACAGACTAATGGGCCGTTAACAGGGGAATCCTTAAATACTTTCCTTATTGCAAAGAGAGAAAGGATCAGGCCTCCGGAGACAGACAAGAGGCTGTGACCTTGGTTTACTCAGAATATTATTTTGGACTAGAAGGCAGCGGCCCCTGCCAGCAGCCTGAAGCTAATGCACAAGTGTTTGGGCAGGATGCAAGATCTTCAGGTCGCAATAGCACAGCAACGCAAAGGTCCTTCAGAAAAGGGATTAGCTAGGAGTTCAAGTACTTAAGGTCAAGAAAGTACCAAACTGGGCTTGACAGCTTTAGTTTTCAGCTGAGCCAGAGCAATATGCTCTGTAATGTATGGAAAAAATTAAGATTATAGTGAAGGCTCCGGGGTATTTCACACAGAGCCACAGTTTGTGATTTGATATCTTCTGTGTTCACGAGCTGGATGAACTGCAAGGTCCTAATTTAGCTATAGCAAATACCAGCAGCTGACAGCTTTCTCCTAAAACCTCCTAAAGCTTAGGAAATCATTGTGATGACCAGAACAAGATTTTTCTTTTAAAGGCTGAGCCTGTGGAAACCTGGGAGTGAAAAAAAACAAACCCAAACCTAAACACAACCAAAACTCAACAGTAAGAACTTCATCCTGCCTACATCTCTCTGTAACTGCCACCTGTTCTGCACTGGAGACTGAAGCCCCTAAGGAGTATCACGGTCCTGCTGTCCCTTTTACTTGACATTTGCACTGCACAGATGTGAAATAAAGACAATGTATTTTCATCACTGTGGGTACAGCTACAGTGCTACAGTCCCACTGGGGTGGAGAGGTGAGACAATGCAGACAGTAGTCTCCTCTCCCCTTGCCTGGAATGGGCAACTAGCATTAACTCCTTTTCAGGAAAGTAATTTCTGTGTACTTTTCTTTTGGGAAAAAAACCAACCTGAAACAATTAATAGTTATGCAGAATTCAGAATGTGATGGTAACGAGTGTCAAAAAAACCCCACTTATGAGGAAATCAGTAATTCTGCTTACAGACCAAGGCATGAACAATATGAAAAAGCAAAATGAATGCCAAGGTGCCTGGCTTAGTAACTAAAAAAAAATTTTAAAAATCACTTCACAAAGGTCACAATTAAGCACACGCATGTGCTGGTTTCCCATGTACTGCTTTTCAGATTCAGGGGGTGTTTGGATTCCTTCTAGTTCACCTGTGCCCGACATACCTATCTTGGGATGCGCATGGAGAGTACAAGGCCATGAATTTCCTACTGCTTGATTTCCTTACTTGCAAGATCACTTCTTGTCACACTCTCCTGGGAAACCAACTGGCATTCTCATTGCCAAGATGTGAACAATTCTTATCCCAACCACTCTGCTTGCACGGCTTACAAACCCCATCGTTGTCCTGGACCGGCTCAGACCCACTCTGGTGCTGCATGAACGGTCCCGAGCTTCAATAAAAAAACCCAAGCACCTGATTCTTCTAAGAAACCCAAGGAGCTCTGCTTCATTTCGAGAGTGTACAGTGGCACAAATGGGACTCAAAATGAAAGAAGGGACTTAAAAGACAACAAATGAAGGGACTGAGAGGGTTGTCATGCATTTCAATAGCCTGCCCAGGGAGGTGGTTGAGTCACCATCCCTGGAGGGGTTTAAGAGATGGGTAGATGTTGCGTTGGGAGACACCGTTTAGTGGTGGTCTTAGGGATAGGATAAGGTTGGACTCGATGATCTTGAAGGTCTCTTCCAGCTGAAAATATTCTATGATTCTATGGCTTAAAGCTGAACCTGCGCTGCAGAAGCTCCAATAACTTTTCTAGGCAGTTGTGAAGCGCAAGGCAAGAAATTCAAATTGTCCTACCCAGGTAAACGAAGTAAGGAGCAACGATGCTGCCCAGCCTGGATGCCGTGGAAGTAGCTCCAACTGCCATGTTCCGCACTAGCGTCGGGTAGAGCTCCACATTGTAGACATAAAGCATTGAAAATGCAGCTGTGATGCCAAATTTTCCAAGCATCACCAGGCCAACAGATAGGATGTGCAAATCTAAAGGAGAAAAAAAAAAACAAAACGAGGTGAATAAACTACACCCTGTGCTTATTACTTGTATTTCTTCTACATCCCAAAGACCATATATCACTGTTTTTTCCCTAGCATCTCTGCGTGCTTGGTTTTTTAAGTGACTTAGCCCCATCCCCAAATGACTTGGCTCCAAACTTCCCACTAAGCATAATGTAGATACTCTGGTTATTTTGTACTATTCATATATTGCTTCCCTGCCAGTAAAACGGTGTTCTTGAAATGGAACAAAACTCTGGGTTATACAGCGACAAAACATAAGCTTAAATCCACCCCTTTTTCACAAAATCCTGTGGAGGTTTATATACACTGAAATCTGGAAGGCTTGCAGGTGTTTTTTTTAGCCTCTACACACAACCAGATAAATCACAGAACACTTTTGGCTCTCGTTTTACAAGCCGGTTTCCCTGGACTGTAAAAAGCTCAGTAATTTGATACAATAAATGACAACCACTCATGCACAGCTGCGAGTGATCACCATAAACTCAACCGCAAATTCTAAATTTGACCGTGGTTTCCAGCAATTGTGGGGAACTATAAGACAGTACCACAAAATAGTTCTAACGTTCTCTGTACTTAAGTCACGTATGGAGTCTTGTACCTGCAGGGACCAGCTGAATGAAGAGGACAACACCTCCTCCTAAAAACAAGGTGCCAGATAAGGAGTAGCGCCGAGGGAAGGAGCGGAGGAGGAGCCAAGCAATCACATAAGCTGGAACTTCAATAACAGCCGAGAGGAAACAGTTGACGTAGGCATCTCCATGCCAGTTTGGAGTGCTCAGGGACAGGCCAAAGTAACCAACTGATGTGAAAAACCTGTGAAAATCAATAAGCCCATATTATTCCAGAAACGCCAGTCTTTGAACGCCTCCAGCGCTGCCTCAGATGTTGTTACAAATATAGGATGTCGCAAAGCATCGCCACGGGCATCGTGGCTTAAAAAAATATATCTCAGTGGCAACCCCATCTTTCTAATTGTGCCATCCCTTCCAGTGACCATATCCACAGCGGCTTGAAGACACTTCTGATTTCTCTGTCCTTCCTGCATACACTTTACCAAGAAAAAGGCTTTGTGGGAGTCGTTCACAAAGGCTTTTCATTGCAATGGATTCATTAACGACACAATGAAATAACTCTCGAAAGCTTCCCATACCAACTACATTCCTACTTGCAGCCAACTCCAGTGATGGGATCTCCCACCCTCAGCAGTTCCGTTACATCTTATTTAATCTTCATGAGAGAGCTGAGCTGGACGTTCGGGTTTCAAATCCCAAGAGTGCTTTACTATGGCATGCCAAGCGTGCTAGCCAGTTCTTTTCTGCTGGGGGAAATCTGGACAGAAAATGGTCTATGTTATCAGGTTCTCACTCCTCGTGGCTGCCCAGGCAGGGGCCAGGATGGGCACTACAGAAACCAAACAAAAACGCTGGCTACGGGTCTGCTTCTTGTTACGTTACTGAGTTGCTGCCTTTGCTTCAAGAAGGACAATTCTCCTCAGAGATTACAGAGATGGGAGCTTCTTAAAAAAACCACACCAAACGCCAACACAATTGACAATACGTAAGTTGCTAAATATAGTTTCCTAACTATTTTACATCTGAGTCGAGGCTACTGTCTCCATGCTCCTGTGGATTAATGCAGTGTGGGTGCAGGGACATGGACGACCACGTACCGGCCAAGGACTGTGTCTAGATGGGCTCCGAGGCTGAGACTTATTATCTAAACCTGTGGCATGTGCCCTCAAATCAGAAACTGTTCTATTGCCTGGATACTTTAGGAATACACATTTCCTTACCACAAAAGTAATGACATAATAGTAATAGTTGCAATGTTTCGGGTTCGAAATAGGTCCAGAAGGATAGCCTTCTGCTGCTGCTGAGGCTTCAAATCCTGCATCTGAAGGAAAAAGGAAAACAAAACCAAAAAAATTCCCACACACCTAAAAGCAAAACAACCTCTGCACACCCACAGGTTTGGGCAGTTGGGAAATTACGACTCTATGAGGGGACAGTCAGCCCAAGGGCTGCTTCTGCAGCAGGGAGAGTGGTCCTTAGGTAGAGCTTGTCTCTGCACCCAGCTGTACTCCTGGTAGTTTCCAGATTTTTGTTTGAAAAAAAACATAGCACCGAGACCACTGCACCATGCTGACTAATTAAAAAGGAGTACCAGCTGACAAGAAAGACGTGTTAACATTTCCCTAAGGATCTAACACAGTACTTCCAGGAGCAACCTCGTTACCAAAGGCATTTTTCTGTGCACTGTTCGCTCAACTCTCTTCTGTTCAACCTTCACGAATGATGTGAAATAAATGCAGAAAACCATCCAGTTTTGCTGCCTGCTTGCTGGCAGTCTGCTGGGGAGGGGAACGCATGCCAGAGCTCAGCGTGGTGTCCAGGGCGCATCATGGGAACATCCGCCACCCCAGAGAAGGTCCAGTTTGAGGCTTGAAGGAGGAATCTCCTGGGTGGCATTAGGGTGTCCTGCTCACACGAAGAGCCCTCGCTGGGGCCACGCTTCCCTTCAAGCTCACAGAACAAACCACCCTGCCCCTCCCCATGGGGCTACCCAGATTTCCTTTCCTAGGAAGAGAGGATGACTTCCAAGGAATGGCTTCCTAGCAATGTTTGAAAAATACTCCCAGCTGAGGACTTAATGTGCAAGCATCATCCTCAGGCTTTTGTGGACAGATGCTTCGGCACACGAGGTTCCCACGAAGTAAAGGACAGCTGAGCTGCCACTTGGTCTCAAAAATATGCAGGAGTGATGGAAAGCAAACTCAGGTGCTGGAGCCTGAAAACGTCACATCCAGTATGAAGAGACCTCTGAACTCTGGCTGCGAAGTAAGGAAAGTGCTTTCCCAGGGTTTCTGTAGGGTGAGCTTCCCATAGCTGGAACATGCCTCTCAGTGAGAAATCTTCAGCAGCTCGGCCAAAACGTAAGCGTTCAAGAGGTGGAGCACGCAGTGCTTTGCTTTCTGCTCTGTCAGGAGACACCAGGAGGCGTAAAACGCAGGTGCTAGCATAACGCAGCAAAGTAAGATCTGACACGGGGACACATAGATGTTGCTGACGCAAGGCTGGAAGCGTTGCCGGTTTCTTTGCACGAGAAGAATGTCTGTGCCTCTTAAGCAGGAGCTCGGGTGAAGGCAGAGCCACTAGAGGGGGAGAGCAGCACAAGAACCAGCCATGCTGCTCCTGGCCTGCTGGGGTGCTAGGTTGGTGCTAGGCTTTCTCCTTTTAACCAACAAATATTAAATGCAAGAGAAAAAAACAGCCTGAAGAAGAGCTTAATGTTCCTCACTGCCTTCGCTGCCGCCATGGTTTTCAAGTGGCCTTGTACCACTAGGGTGCTTTGGCTGGTTTGTGCAACCTGAGGAGTCCCTCGGTGCTCCACATCACCCCCGCATACGTGGGCACCAGTTTAGGGTCCCCTGCACATTTCCCCCGTGAAGTGCTGCCGTTAAATTGCAAATGGCTAATACCACGCCAAGGTGAAATGGGGACAAAGACATCTTCCTCGGGTCTTCTCAGTGCCCAAAGGATGAAGCAATCTGGGTCACCCTTGCTCTGAAAACCACAACCAACCACTGCTGAGGAAGAGAATTTTACTGTCAAAACCCAAACAAATAAAAAACCCCTCTGGCTTCTCACTTTGACCTCGGTAACCCAACACTTACCTCATGCCAACAGTCACCGTCAGCCTCTAAGAGCTGTTGGTGCAAACCATCTCTCTGCTGGCATATCCCAACAAGTCAAATGGCCAAAGGCGGAAACTGTCAGCGAGGTAAATTACCAGGACGTATGAAACATACCTCTGTGGTTTCAAAAAGCATGGCTGGGGCTGGAACACCATTTATTTTTGCAGCCTTTCGGATAATAACCTCTGCCTCCTTATATCTTCCCTGAGAGATCAGCCAGCGAGGAGATTCGGGAATGATCCTGCAATAAGTTTCAGAATAAATGACTCAACATTTTCACTAAAGGAAAAAGTTACTAAAAACACATGCATCGCTTTTATCAGTTACAGTTTCATCTCGTGGATTGCTTGCAGCAGAAGACAGTCAGCACAGAAACAAGGGGGCAATGTAATTCATGGATTTGTCCCACTGAGGTCAGTGGGAGAATTCAAATATATGGGATGTGTTCGTCCTTGTGCTGAAGTAGAGGCACGCTTGTGCGCTTGTCCTGGGTGGTTGTTTTTTAATGGATATTTGATTTCCACCAGAAGAAAACAGATGCCACCAGATAAGACAGGAAAAATGGAGGTAACTTCTCTAGTGTTGAGCAAAAATATTCTTAAGAAACTGCACACAACGTGGAAATGCTTTAAGTACGCACAGGGTATATTTAAAAGTGCTCTGTCAAAGGAATCTTACATGCAAACCTCCCAGGTTTAGGCAGGCTTTCCCAGGCAGGACAGCAGCAGTGTCCCCTTGAAGAGTTGATGACATTTTCTAATCAATTCCAGACACACGTAGAGTGACTTAACACCAGACACAGGACAGAAAATCTCACCTTTCCTCAACTAAATTGTTTGATCTAAGAGATGCTACCTTGCTCCCTTCAGCCAGCAGCACTATTTTTTCCTCTCCTTGGAAAAAAGCAGGTCAGACCCTCCTTTGTCGATGGACTCCCTAAAGGACTGACCCAAAGTCACGTCAACGGTTTTGAGCATCAGGATGATTTATCTCAGCTCGTTCAACCACTAACGTGACTTTCTGTGAGTTGAGCTGCCTCCAACCGCTCTCCTTGGTGGGCAAGCTGAAGAACAGAGGACTGCAGAGATGATGTTAGGAACCTTCTGGAGAATTTGGAAGAGGAACAAACAAAAGAGCAGCTCTGGCAACGGAGCAGTGGGATGTGCAAGTCACATCGCCCATGGAAGAAGCAGTGGGTCACACCAACCTGCCTCAGCAGAGCTTTGCCACTGCCCCTTGATCCCCACCTCTACCCACAGCAGCCCCTGACTGGAAGTGCCATCTGTGGGAATTTTTGGCACACTTTGAGATATATGCTCTAAAAAAAAAAAGCATGGAAATTCCCACCAGATGCATCTCCAAGCAGGACTCCGAAGCCATGGCTTAGGGACAAATACTGCGTAGCTGACAGTGCCTGTTCTACAGCAGACATCTGAGAGGCTTCCACCCGAAACCAACCTCCCCAAAGAGCAGCTGCTTGGTGCGGAGGGAAATGCCGCTGTGTTGAAGAGGTCTGAAACATTTCCAGTGAAACAGGCCAACTGACCTTTAAACAGAATCGGACTATCTTTAAAAACAGATGATAGCAGGGTGGGAGCTGAAAAACATTTAAAAGGTTTGCTTTAGTTTGAAGACTCAATTTGAAAAAAACCACCAAAACAACCAACAACCCAAAACCATCAGCAGAGACTTCTGACAAGACTGATATCAAGACTGAGATCTGCACAAGGTCTTTTAGATCTCCTTTTAGTGGGTCTAAATCACTTAATACTTATAGAGACATTAATCTCTTATTTATAGGTATAACTCTTTCAAGATAACAGGAAGAAAGAAGTTCCCCAGATAAGACTAATATGAAGGGAAGGAACTCTTTGTTGTAACTTATCCTTATTTTAGAAGTGAGTGATACCTTGCCTTTACTTTCCTATTTCCTAAACTCCTATCTCTTCAGAAAACAACAGATGACCAAGGCAGCAACAAGAGAAGGGTCTCTGCCCATCTTCTGTCCAGCTGACAAGAGCAGGGAGTTCTCCTAAATTGTTTTTTCCATCCTGCAGGGCAGAGCAACCCTGGGCAAGTGAGGGTGCACCTACAATGCCACCAGTGCACCGGAGCACAGCTGGGTGAGCGCGATGAAAAAATGAAAGAAAATATGGATTCATCCACCAAGAAGACAGCGTGGGGTGGCTGGGAGGAGTGGGGTAAGGAAGAGCCAACCTTTGGCTTAGCCAGATGGAGTTACTACGTGCCAAAGGAGCTCACAAATCCAAGTCCTGCTCCAACAGCCGAAGCAAAGCCTGGGAGGACACACGGCTCCCAGCACGTGGAGCCCATGCATGAGCTTTGCAGTCAAACAACATCTAGTGCAGTGAGCTGCTCAGTGGCATCGGATGCCATGACATGCCAGCTGCTGAGTGACCGGGCTCAGCCTTTCGCTGAGATCTGAGTACTGAGCAGCAGGTGAATCCACATTAAAAAATTGCTTAAAGAGGAAAAGGAAGGAAGCAAAGTTAGAACGAATCAGCCAGTGGTGCTACAGGGATAAACCAAGTGGTTCAGTGCCCAGAGTTAGGAGTCCAACACAGAATTCCCAGCCTGCTCTGGAAAGCTGGTGAAAAAAGTGGTTTTAAGCACACGGCCAGCACCGGTGAGGCTCTGTAAGGTAAATATGGCAAAAAATAAAACAAACAAAAAAAAATCCCCCCAACTCCTGTCTGAAGGCAAAGCCTCCTCACATGGCAAATGAAAAAAAGACCCAAAAAGCGCAACCAAATAGGAGAGAGGATTCCCCCCACCACCCTGCCATTACCCAGCACCCAGGGTGGGAGAGTGTGAGACAGGGGGCGGCCTCGGCGCGGGGGGCACTCACCACCACAGCGGGATGCAGAACAGCCCCGGGACAGTGAGCGCCAGCAGCAGCATCCGCCAGTCTCTGATGAAGTAAGCAAACAGTGGCAGCAACATGTAGCCAATTGCAAAAAATATGCAAACTCCTAACGTAGAGAATATAATACGAACTGATTTGCCAAGAATTTCTGTTCCTGTTTAAAACAAGGGAGGTTGGATTAGCATTTTAACTCTTTCTTTTCAGTCATGACTCAATACTTTACTGCATTTACAAAAAAATAAATAAATATATAACATAAGCTAAACAATCTTAGAAAAGACTTGCACAGCACGGACCCACCCAGTACAGAAAAGCTGCTGGGAGTATCGGGGACCCTCAGGTGAAGGAGTGTCTTCTGTTTGTTCTGATTAATGCATTGTCAGAGTCATTCAGGGGCAGGCATGGGGAAGAGCAGGCAGGCTTTCAGGAGCCTTCCTGACTCGCTCGGCTGGGACACAGCCTGCTCCGTCACCTCACCCGCTGGGATTTAGGGTGCAGTTCACTGCCGAGCACTTCTGGAGGAGAGAGCAAGTCTGCGGACACGGGATGGGGGGACGTGAATTTACAGTGAGGTGGGAACAAATTCCACACGTGTTGTTTTGGAACAGAAGGCTGGAATGACAGACTGTGTGTGGGACACAACCAGGGAAGATGGCATCTTCTCGTAGTGCTATATTAATGTGTATAAATATATGAAAGTTGGGCGTCAAGAAGGAAGGGACAACCTCTTTTCACTTGTACCCTGTGATAGGACAAGGGACAATGAATCACAGAATCATTCAGGTTGGAAAAGCCCCTTGGGATCATCGAGTCCAACCACAAACCCTACTCTGCCAAGCTCAGCCCTAAACCATCTCCCCCAACCCCACATCCCAACGACCTTTAAACACCTCCAGAGGTGGGGACTCAACCCCCTCCCTGGGCAGCCTGTGCCAGTGTCTGACTGCTCTTGCTGGGAAAAATTTTCTCCTAATGCCCAGTGTGACCCTGCCCTGTTGCAGTTTGCAGCCGTTCCCTCTTGTTCTATCACTAGATTCAAGCTAGAGCACGGGAAGTTCCACCTCAACATGAGGAAGAACTTCTTTCCCGTGAGGATTACAGAGCGCTAGAACAGGGTCCCCACAGAGGTTGTGGAGTTTCCTTCTCAGGAGACTTTCAAGACCTGTCTGGATGCGTTCCTGTGTGACCTTCCCTAGATTCTGTGGTCCTGCTCTGGCAGTGGGGTTGGACTCGATGATCTCCAGAGGTCCCTTCCAACACCTAAGGTCCTGTGACTCTGTGACACCGCCACAGCAGCCAGGCAGCGGTCAGTGAAAGCATCCTACAACCACTGCATCATGCACAGCCAACCCAATACATAGAGCAATCAAAACTGATACTGTTGTAAGCCTTCAGGAGCACCTAAGGACTTTAAATAAAATGCCTAGACACTGCTTAACAGAATCCACAGACACACTCAGGTCCACCTCAGCCCTGGGTCTACAGAGGTCCCCCCTCCATCAGGAGCTCCGCAAGAGCCATAACTCCCACAGTTTGATCAAAAAGTTTGATTAAAAAGTGAACAGGAGGTGCTCGGGAAGTCTGGAGGGTATATTTTGGTTATGTAGCATGGTAAGAATTCCAGCATTTAATAACGGAGAGTAAAATGGAAAAAAAACCCCCTTCCTATTTGATAGCTACATGATTCTTAATTTTAGAAACTTGGGAGTAAGTGAACAAAGTCACAATAAGAAAACTGAAAATAAAAACTAGGGAAAAAATGAGTGCGTGTGGATAAATTATACCATTTTCCTCTCCTGACTGTTCTTTTTAGAGTGGCTCTCCTGGGAGAAGTTAATAAACATTGGCTTATACCTATTAGATGCTACATTATAATTTGTGGCAATCCAAGCCAATATGAGATGACATCTTTCAACTACAATTCTGCTCTTTCCTGCCTCTCCTCCTCCCTCCTTCTCCTGGCCAAGGAGTAACAGTTCTGGGATGCTACCAACGTGCCTTCACAAATCCGCGCAGGGTCTTACAATCACAGAACTTGAACACAATAGTTTTGAGCACAGAAAATGACCAAGGCCTAACACTAGAGAAAAATGCTGCAAGATATGGCTGGAAAAAAAAATCTACAGAAGTTCACCGGCAGCTTAGGGGAAAAACTCTTCTCCTGAAGGTGCAATAGAGCAAAGGGCAGGAAGAGCCCGGGCGGCTGAGGATGCTGGAACAGGCTCTGAGCTACACACGGGGAGGCAACACAGGTGGGGTGGGAAGGACCACTCTCCATTAGTGCCTCTCTCTTTATTGATGTCAGGCAGCTGATGACTCAAATTAGGAAGCTAACACCCAAATTAGTTTAGATTAATCCTTACTAAGAGCCTCAAGGCTGCCGGGGAACTGCCAGCACAGGGAGTGCCTGAGGCACCTGCCTCTGCCCCCCCGGGAGCTGTCACTGCTGCACCAATTCTGCAGGAAGCAGGATGGCAGAGGAGACAGCACAAAAAAGAAAGCACCAGCCAACTGCAGCTGGGCAATTAAACAAACCTAATGTTATTTCAGGAGATCCAGTCCTGTCCCTCAGCAGCTGGGGCGTGTGGCCAGTGGGGTGTTCTGGGATCCCCCCTCAGCTTTGCCTCTGTTGAGTGCCGAGGCAGCATCCCGACCCGATCCCAGGCAGCTGCAGAGCTAAACTCCTGCCTGCTCAGATCCCTCGCCCCCATGACAGAGATTCAGGCTACACAAACCCCACATGCTTCCAGGAGGGTTTTCAGCCAAGCCAGTGCTCCTGACCCAGCACTGCACCTCCCAGCTTTCCCACAGCGGACATCCCCTCCACCAGCTCCACTCAGGAGTTAACTCCCAGGACAGAGGGAGCAGTGATGGCAATGGCAAAGGATCTCCCCACGGACAGCCTGCCCTCCTCAGTTCCCCCGCCAGCACTGGCAGCAGTGACTCAGGGCTGCCCGGGGACACTATGCCACAACCATCCATAGCACTGATTTTTTATTATGCTATTCTGCTCTATTTTTTTCCCCGTTAAAGCCTCATGGCGTAGGAAGGTACAGCATTAACTATTAGCCTACAGTTTTATTTCAGACTATCTCACGTTGGAATCTACAAAGCGCAGTTGTCACACCATTGGTTTACGAGCTGGCAGTAAATATATACGTGCACACTTTAAAGACAGCACTTGCAAACCCCAGCTTCCCCCTGGGGCCTGCATCAGTCATCCCCATAATTCACCCACGCAGTCGCCTTTCCTGAATGCTCTGCGATGGCAGGAGACTCTTGGGGTCCCCTTCCCCATGGGGTCTCCCTTCCCTGCAGTGTCCCCAGGCAGTGGCTGTGGCCGTGCAGCCTCTCTGTGGCCGCTGGCTCTTGCTTCCATGCTCCCTACAGAAAAAAAAACAAACCCTGGCCTCTAAAATGAGGGTCTTTATCACCAAAACCAGTGACTTTCTGGCTAACAGTGGTTTGCTGCAAGGCTTTGCACCCCAGTATGGACCGACCGACCCCTCCACAAAGGGGCCGAGAGGAAGGGAGGAACCCAAATGCCTTCTCTATCTCAGACCTGGTTCTACTGATAACAAACCCTGAACAGCTTCTCCAGAGGAGGGAAATGGGTGTTTATTTAGAGTGCTCCTGCTCTCTTCTTTTTCTCTAACCTATAGAATGTATAGACTTGAAGTACCTAAGAGGAAAAAAACCCTATACTGGCCTAAATTAGGAATTGTGCTAGTGAAGATGTACTGCTGTCTAATTAAATGATGCAGCTTTGGAGTGGGAAAAAAATAACAGGACATTAAGCAAACATTTAATCTAATGCAGACATATTCATACCCAGTATGAAGGCCACCACGTAGTTAGAGATCTGTCCCATCCCCACAATGAGAAAGAGCACTGTGAACATCTCCCAGCTGGTAGAGAAGATCTGCAGGAAGCTGAAGCCAGTCTGCACAGCCATCGTTGAAAAAAGGATATTCTTCCTGCCAAACCTTTTGCAAAAGATAAAGATTATTGTTGATAACAGCGTATTTATGGAGTGGGGCTATGTAAGAAAGGGCAAGTGAGCACAAATATCCAGCCTCAAGCAATGCAGCTCAGTGCAACCTGAAGTTTGGTTCATCTTAAAGAATTTTTTTTATTATTTTCATAGTTATTAAAAAAAATAAAAGAATTCCAATACCCAAGAAGAAAAATCAGGAGCAGAAGCTTTGGGGAGCCACTAGACAAGTACTAAGGAGACTAGGCACCAGTATTTATGTGAAACACAAAGACTGCAAGCCACATAGCCAAAAGTTAGGAAATGTTGATTTTTAAGCTATCAGCATCCATATGTTGCAACACCATTATGCTCTGAATGTGTTAAATAGCTTTGTCAGCTCGTTTCAGCCTCTCCGAGTTGCCACCCATATTGCACCCTTCCTTTCACCTGCTTTTCTGCATTAGAAATAAATTTTCTTGTGGAAAAGCAAGACGAAGCTTACGAACGGGTTTGCAGGCACTCTGCCCTCTGCGTGGGGGAAATCAATCAGGTACAGGCTCAGAACTTTACTGACAAACCATCTCCAAAATAATTCAAGGAGTAGCTCAGGCTCGAAGGTGCCCAGGCTGTGGGGGAGGCTGGCTGACCAGCCGCCGCCAGGACGCGCACGCGTTTTCAGATGCTCCCAGACGGCACCAGCGGGATTTAGTGATTATCTCGTCTCCCTTTCAGACAGTAACGCCGACTGACTTCTGCACTGGGGGCAGGAGTTGGGAGATTAAATTCAGATCACATGGAATTTAGTGCTGGAGGCTTCAGTATTAAGACTTCCACCGAGTTTTGAAACCCCTCTGCCGAACACCCAGAGAAGCGCTGCTGCCCCCGCGACTTCCTCGCTAGCAGCATCACCGTGATCATAGGGAGAACAAAGCTCAGGTCTGTGTAAAGAGCGAAGCAGAGACTTGCAGAAGGAAAAATATCCTGCATTCTTCTAAGGCCTAAACTTCAATACTGCTGAGATAATTATTAAATGCCTGTAACAATTTTTTTTTTATATTTTACATCTGCTTAGTTAAATGCTGTAACATGATTGCTACACATTTACAGGTTTTCTTTTTCCTTCTGGATATGCTTACTTTATTTCCAGCAAACTACCTCTTCTATGCAGAGCTTCCCCTCAAAGGAGAAATTTCTGTCCTGCAGCTCTAAGATTGGACTGTCAGTTAACGTGTGACAAAAGAACACCACCTTTTTAAAATACTAAAATGCTGCTTAAAGAAACAAATGGGGTCGTGAAGTGAAAACCACCAGATCAATCTGCAGATCAGCTGCACGGGCTCCTTCAGAGATCAGCTCTTGGTCTCCTGAAGGACCCTCGAGGCAATAATCTTACACCTGGGGTAGGTCAAGGTTGGGATTTTTGGAGAAGCCAACCCAGTTACCTCATTTTGATCAAAACTCAGAGAATTCAACCCCTTCACACCTTTCAAAACCAAATGCAGCAGCTGTGGCAGGAGGTCTGCCCTTGCTCTGCCCAGGGAGCCGAGTGGGAGCGACGGCGTTACCTGTCCGAGAGCTGCCCTGAGATGAAGGAGCCGACGAGGACCCCCACGAAGAAGAGGGAGGTGGTCAGCGGCGCTTTCCAGTCATCCTCGCACACCAGGTTCCACTGCAAGAGAAGGGCCAGCGCTCAGACACAGCCGCAACGCTGCGTCAAGCCTCGTCCAGGCACAGGGGTTATTGCCTGGATGCACACACGTTTACATTTAATTTATTTTATTTGCCTTTCACCCGTCGGCAGCACTAGAACTGTTTTCACAGCGAAGGTCGCTGCCCGAGCATCCTGCTTAAAGCAGGGGGGAAAAAAAATAAGGAAAAGGCAAATGCCGCCAGGCTGAAACACCCGGGACACCATCACCTCTGAGGTGGGTGAGTGGCCAGCGATGCCAGACCCGGCAGGCACCCAGTGTGTGTAGCCCAAGGGCTGCCTGGGCCCCATGTCCAGCACAATCTCCCCATCTCACACCCATCAGCTCCTCCCAGCACCCAGGACCTGGCTCCCCATGACCTGAGATGCTCCCCACCAGAAAAGCAGAGCGATGGAGAAGGGCCAAAGACTGTCCCACCTCTGGCTAAGGACAGTTTCCAGTTCACCTGACTTCTGCCAGCACAAAAGCTGCAGAATTTCTATAGCTTCTGGGGTTGACAAAACCTATGCAAGATGATACACGGAATGAAATCCTTTTTCTCATACTGACACGTTTCCAAAGGTTTCTCCATCCCCACAACCTGCAGGGCTGACTCACTGCCCATCGCTCAGCCTCACGACCCGGCTGAGGTGAGAGGCTTAGGACAGGAGCCAGCATGGAAACTTCCCCC
>NW_009713107.1:702-4719 GCF_000703405.1 Apaloderma vittatum | reverse complement strand
AAAAAAAAAAAGAAACCCAACCCAAAACCAACAGCATCATGAGTCTCTGTCCACCGAAGTTACCGCCAAGCGTGTTTCCGCCGTGGCTTGCTCCTGTCCCGGTGACTAATCCCCCGGCAGAGGCATGCCTGCCAGCAGCGCTTACATTTCCAATGTGTCAGCCTCCAGTTAGATAATTCTACCTCAGAGGTAAGCTAATTAGATCACAGATCAAAGTATACCATAATTTTTAATAATTAGCCCTGCTGTCAGAGAGCGGGGACATTGTGCTCACCCTGTGCTTGGGGAACGGTTGGGCTGAGCCATCGCGGCAAGCGGTGGCCAAGCCCAGGCAAAAGCAGGGATGATGAAGCTGAAACCTCCGCTCTGGGCTGTTCAGGCTCCTCAGCTCAGCTGCAGGACACAAAAAGCAGCAAATCTTGCATTACCGCCAGTGCTGCCAAAACCAAACCAAGCGGCCGATGGGTCGTTGGCAGCTGGGCTTCGCTTCTGCCGCAAAAGAACAGGCACAGGTAAACCCCAAAGCCAGGGAGGACGCGGTGTGGTTTGATGCAGGAATTTCGGAAAAAAAAGATGCAACTGATGCCTATTTTCGGGCAGAACGAAGGTAGGCTGACAGTGGCAGGGAACCAGGTACCTCCAGCCCTCCACCCAGCTTGCAAAGTCACACCAGCCAGGGGACGATTAACTGAGCTTCAAAACACAGCCCACTCAAGAGCCTCTAACATGTGAACGCGCAGATCTGAAGATTGAAACATGCCTCCAAGGTTTCAATCCATTTAGTAACAAAAAGAAACCTAGGACAGCCCTTTCTGCAAGATACTTTCTTGTCCCCCCAGGGAAGGGAGAGGTTGTGAGGCGTGGGCCCAGCACGCACGCACCTGCGCTTATCTTCCCTGTGTTTGATAAGGTGGATGTGAGCACACGGGTCAGCAGGGCTCCCATACGTTCAAGGATGCGGTTCGGGAAAGAAAGATATGCAGGGAACTGTTTCACATGTCAAAGAAAACTGAGATTTCTTTCAAGAAGCGTGGTGGAAATCAAGTCCTATATTTAAAATGAAGGAAAATTCAGCTGCAGGGAAGACAGCACCAAAAGAGAGCGTTTCTTTACAAAGCGCAAGCCGGGAAGAAGGCAAGGCAGCTCACCCCCTGCCACCGAGATGTTTGGCCACATCCTCCTGCACCTCCCTTTCCCCGCTCCAGGAAAGCTGGTGACTAGTGAGGTGGCAGAATTTGCGGCCCAACACAAACTATTATTAATTATTTGGGTGCTGAGCACCCTGCTCCAGGGCTGCCAGAGCAGTGCCTGCTCCCAGACCTTCAGACTTCAGCCGCTCCAGGTTAAGGGTTGGCATTTTTAAAATGCCTCCACTGTGCCAAAGGCACTTTGGCTGCAAAATAAACCCTGCTGAATAATAACTTGCCCACAAAACTGAATTGCTTCCTGTATTTCCTTGGTGCCAAATGCCTCCTGCCCTGCTGTTCAATCTACCTTTCGCCATGAGATACTGCACGGACAGCAAAAACTCCCTGTGCTGGGTCAGGTCGTTAAGATGTGCGAGATGTGGTAAAGAGCACGCAGCAGCTACCAAATCCATCTGACTCCAAGTATACCTGGAAGCTGTTGAGTGAAAAAAAACCCCCCACAACACGCTGCCTATTTTGGATCTGATACCCACAGAGCATGCGGGCCCTGGGCGCTGATCTGTACAGCTCTACTCCACAGTTACACCTTGTCTTCTCCCCAAACACCGGCCTCCCTTCCTCAAAGGCTCTTGCTCCGACAGAGGATCATGCTCCAGCACTGCACCGCGATCAAGCATGTGTCAACACGGTAGGATTTCACCTGTGCTTCAATGTGTAGGGCTTTAAAGTATTCATTGCCCATTGACTCCTCGCAAGTAATACTTGGGAAAAACTGAAATTCGATTTATTTGACCTTTTCCTCGGAGGCTGCATCCATCACAGCCAGCACCGAGCACACCATGGGCTACAGCCCAGCCACAGCTAAACTGCCTGCAGTGACAACTTCCAAATTTTCTGTACTGGACTAATTATTCATTAACCAGAAAAGAGGTAATTCTGTAGTGTCCCTGGCCAAGCATACTGTAGAGCAAAGTTCACGTAAGCTTCCAAGCAAGTGCTTTGGGAACTAGCAGTAAGAGCTGCTTGAGAAGAACACTATTCAGTCACTTTGTTGCCCTCCAACCCTTTCTCTCAGCTACTGGAACAGCTAATTCTACCAGGTGCTGTTGGTGGGAATGCCATGGATAGAGAAACTTTCTGAAAAACTGAAGCTGCTGAAGAAGGTGCCCTGACTGCCTGAAGTGACCCTGCTGCCTGCATTCTCAATCAGAAATCACTAATTAACTATCCTGAGTATCAGCCCGTTCACATCAGAGAAGAAAACACCAGCAGAGCCTTGTGGGAAAAAACCTGACCTTGTTTCCGAGAGTAAATCTGAGGACGAACGGTTCAAGAGATGTCAAAAAATATTCAGATTCCCCTGTGCTGCACCCCGGCAGTAAGTCCAGCACACCAGTGTAACAAAAACGCATATATTGATGTTTAAATTTATTTGAAAGTGCACAAAGCAGGGTGGTGAGAGAGCAGCAGCCCTGCTTCGGGGTCAGGAGCCATGAGGCTCAAGCCCTCCTGGGTAAGCGTGGGTGACACCGACCCTGTGCAGTGGCCACCTGCACTGGCCCCACATGTCCACTTGCTCTTCACCACGCTTCCAGACTCATCATCGTCACCTGATGATCACCTTTCTCACCCGGGCTACACACACATTTACTTTTCCACCAGCATCTCCATTTTAAGATTAAGATGAGCGAGTCTGAGGTGCTCTGGTCTCAGGGTTTAGCACATCCCCGCAGACACGGGTGTTGAGCTGGCATCTCCCAGCCTGTTCTTTTCAAGCAGCAATAATAACAGGATTTGATGTAACTGCACAAATGAAATTAAACCTCCAGAGCTAAATCCTGTACCATCAAGTCTTATTCCTCATCTGAGTTCTTGAATTGAAGATGTTTTTTTCACTGAGCTTTCCTGATGACACGTCCTAGCTTGTCTCTCCTAATACGGAGAAAAGTGCTGAGTACTGAAATAATCTGATTAAGTTTAACTGAACTGATTTTCTTAGAGTTTCATCAGTGCCTTGTTTTCGTGTTTTAAAACCAAATTCCATACTTTGTTCCAAACGTCCATGACAATTTTAAAACAAAACAAGTATTCTTCTTTTCCATCTGGCTTACAGATGGGAACCTGGCAATTGGTTTCCATCTCTGAACGTGCCGTCGCCTCTCTGGCATGCCCCAGGCCCTGTGGCAAACCCACTGCTGTGTCCCATCTGAATCCAGCACGGAAGGCTCTTGTTTGGCACTCGCCAACACCAGTTGCTTGCTCCTTATGGAGAAGAAATAGCCTTTCTCCTCCTTTTGCTTCCTTTACTGTCCCTCTCAAAGCAACTGCTAACTCCAAACCACAGACTGTTAATTCTCAGCCGTCCTGGGATAACCTGGCTTCTCTTCAGCAGCACTTGCGCTGGTGGTGGCCACTGGGCATCTGCCAGTTGTCAGCCCGTGGGCTACAGCCGGGCCGCCGCTACGGCTCATCCACAGCCAGGTGCATAAGGAACTTGCCGAGCATCCCCGCCTTGGTTTGGTGTTGTGAGGGCTCCACAGGGACTGAGCATGACTGCCAGCACAAACTGGGCAAGAGACGTGCACACCTGGGCAAGGGAAAGCCGGCAGCCCCTGCCCTCCCTGAGCCTGGAGCCCTTCCCGCTCACCTCCCTCCCGGCATGCTTCAGCGCAGCCAAATCCCCATCTTGCCCAGTCCACGGACCCTGACCGTGTCCCCAGGGCACAGACTCGCAGCGACAAGCCTCTCGGTCAGGAACTTTCCTGGCTGTGCCCCCCGGACAACATTCTTTGGTGGCGGATGTTGCTGCTGAGTCACGGGGACTCTAGATGAGGGTCACAAACCTGCTCCCCACCCTGAGCCATCGGTG
>NW_009713107.1:368-631 GCF_000703405.1 Apaloderma vittatum | reverse complement strand
CTGGCATGAGGATGAGCCCTTTATTCCTTGAACCCCCTCACACAACACAAACGAGCCGCAGCAGCCCTGCAGCGTTAGGGGAATCGTGTTTTCCTTCTCTGTGAGAGCTCTGACCTCCCTGCCAGCATGGGGAGAGAGTCAGACAGCGTGTCCCCGACATGGCACGAGCAAACAAGCGCTTACAGGGCCTGTCAACCGTTCCCAAAAGACACCTGGTACAAACAATGCCGTTGTACAGTCTTAAAAACCGAGCCGACAGCTTT
>NW_009713107.1:0-318 GCF_000703405.1 Apaloderma vittatum | reverse complement strand
GGCAACTAGGGCCCCCGCCTTGAGCCACCTCACCTAACCCAGTGCCCAGGGCCACCAAAGCCAGCAGTGTGGCTACCAGCCAAGGGGCCTGCTGCTGCTCAAGACCCAGCAAGACTGTTTGGGTATTTACGGGGAAGTGTCGACGTCCCCATCCAAAGCGACACCAGGAGTAAATCCCATCGGATGGAAGGTTTACCGGGATGGTCAGCGTGCCAGCAGACGGAAACTATTGGGCTTCTATTTTTGGCCATTGCCTCCCCCTTCACAGAAAAGCCCTCTCCAAACAAAACAACCTGAGGTTTCAATGCAAAACACCAG
>NW_009713106.1:0-30343 GCF_000703405.1 Apaloderma vittatum | reverse complement strand
TTATTTACTTATTATTTATTTTATTTTTTTAATTTTAGGAATAAGAGGAATTAAACATTACATCGGCGATTAGTGAATAATGAAAGTCTGTTTCTGTACTGTGTTCTGGGGTAATTCATAAATAACAGTGACCCTTGTGAATCTTATTAACTTCGTTGTCTGACTTCCTAGGAACTTTATCTTACATCACAATCTGAAGTTAATTCAGGTAACAGTGATTTAGGTCAAACAATGTTCTGCTGAATAAGGTTCTCTTCCTGTCACAAGGGCTAGAATGAAGACGAAGAAACTTTCCTGTCTCTAAAGGCTTCTGTTTAGCAGTCTAAGTTCCTCAAGTGGCATTATTAATTACTTTAAAAAGTGGTGATGAACGAGCCTTTTAATACTTAAATACTATTCATATCTCACTTAGGTACAAAAACATACTACATCTGAATGTAATAGTATCAACAATTCATAATCAATAGGTACCCTAATCTTAGCAGACTGTTGTTTCTGTTTCTGGCAGTGACAAAAGGAAGTGTGTGGGTGGTTTGTTTTTTTAAAAACATATATACTTTTTATTTAATCTTTCTGAAAGGGTCTGAAAGGGTCATATATAATCACTAGTTTTGAAGAAGCGAGTAAGAAAAATTCTTTATATCTGCTAGATAAAATATTTGGCCCCTCAGGCAGATCACAAACAGTATGTCAGTGACTACTGTGTGAACAGCACTGTTGAAAAATATACATAATAAAATAAAACAATTTCATTTTCTGATATTCAGAAAAATATTTTTATAGAAAAACAAATTATCAAAAACTTGTTTGACAGAATCGTGATCCAAACCACGCTGTTAGAAGTTGTTCTCTTCAGCAGTATTTACAACAAAATTCCTGTTCATGAATGTAAACCTTGAAGAAATTAAAAGCTATTTTATAAATTATGTAGCTAGTGCTCAGCTCAGTTTGTGATCTGCTTTCTTCTATTATAGTATGTATATATAATGTGTACAGCAAAAGATCACCAGTTCATTTTTTTTTCCTGAACCACAATGGAAGATGCATGTAAACTGTACTATTTCCATAAGATGTTGTTTAGCTTTAAGGCAGTCCTTGAATCAATTGTCAAATATCAAAGAAAGGAGAAATAATATATGAACTTCAATTTGATCGCAGCATTTCAGCATTTTGATATATATGAAGCCCTAGTAAAACATTATTTTCTTAATTATAGAAGTACTCCTATGGTTTTGACCTGACTAAAAAAATTTCTTCAGTGCATTTCTGAGTTTTTTCTTTTTTTTTTTTACCAGTGTAATTGCTAGACTCACTTTCTTTTTGGTCCCAGTATGGTTAAGTAATCTCTGCTATATGTTTTTTTCCTGGAATTCAAAGCTGGTACACACAAGATAGTTGCTGTTTTCTCTTGTACTCTAAGAAGCGAAAGACAAGAACAAAGAAGGATACTACCATATTAATATATAGCTTTGTGAAACTTCAGTGAAAATATTTTATTTATTGCATTCACTGAGATCAGAAGAAGGAACCCCTTCCTACTCAGCTGTTTTAACACTGCATCTGCAGCAATTAAAATGCAACAATTTTTAATTTTTTTTTTTTTTGGGGAGGGATGGGTTGACAGGGAATTTTGCTTTATTCTTTCTCATTAACTCTGTCAAACAGTTGCCACTGGTTTCCTTAATTTGAGGTTTGCCTTTTAAACTAACCTTAAATACTGATGTTTTAGGCTGAATAGCAATGATAATTTCTGCAGGCATGTGTTTTGTGAATATATTACATGTGTAGTGCTATTTTGTGGAATTCTGAGCTTTGTATGCTATTTATTAGAGAGAAATTCTTGATGGATTTTATCGTCTCCTCCAAGAACAAACTTCTGAGGCTATACTGCTTGCATTGCTTACAAATCTTGAAAATGAGTACATGTAGAAATTCAGACGTACCAAGCCCATATTCATTATGGCACAGCAACAGGAAGAAAGCCTGACAATTTATACCATCTAAAATAATGATATTCAAAACAGATCAATGATTTAATGATCTGAATGGAAAAATGAGAATTTAAACCTCTTATTTGTTTTTTCAGTTTTATATTTTCTCCAGTGTAAGCAATACAGTAGAAATTTTATTGTCAGAAGGATAAGGAAGAAGTTATTTCTTCATTAATGGTTAATTTCAGTGTTGGTTTGTGGTAGTGTTATTCCTGGCTATGGCTACAGTTACAAGGAGAAGATGTTAGTTCATAAATTGGAATTTTGTATTCTTCCACCTAGCAATGAATTAGAAGTTTCTTTTTCACTTATCCAAATAAATGGGTATTATGTTGTAGCATACATATTGCAATATTGCATATTATACTGTAAAATTTGGGTATGCTATAGATATAGTCTACTAACTTTGCTTTATGACTTCTGGAATAAAAGAACACATTCATGGTTATTAATATGTTTACGTGTGTAGTACCTGCATACTTTTTTTCCTGGTCTGTTTCAGAACTGTAGCTACAAATAAATTCTTTCAGGCTAGAGTAGTATCTTTCAGTGTCACTTAACTATCTTGGATAGGATGTATTTCTAGAGTTTCTCACTTTTGAAACATAATTAAAAATGCGGTTATTCATGATTATTCAGAATCCACTTCTGTTTTCAGAACCATAGCACTTATTTGCCTTTTCTTAGAATGAGGAAAGCCTATGATATTTCAATGACTGAATTAGACTTAGTGCCTTGTGAAATGTAATTCTAGTGGCTGTAACTGTAATTATGCACAAGGAAAATACTTCAGAGATTTTCTTACACAGTGGATGGAGTTACCATGTTTTTCACACAAACTGTTATCAAATAACTAGACAGAACTAAAGTTCTTTCTTCTTATGAATCAAAGGTTCATTAAATTGGTTTATTAATTCAAAACTTTCCATGTAGGTTTTGTAAGCCTGTCCATAATGCCACAACAAAGTTCTGCATTGCCTTCTAACTGCTGCACAACTGTGGGAGGGAAAACGCTACTATTGTTGTTGTTGTTGTTGTTTTCCTAGAACATACTGATTTATTGGAGTATAAAAGAAAAGAACACAAAAAATCTATGTTATGACCGTGCAACTGTTTCTTGTGAGAGGGAATCTCCTTGAATCCATGGTTCTACAAGATAGCAATGTAATTGTGCTAGAATTCCAATTCAGAGATCTTTTTGGTTTTTTTTTTGAAAACGTCTTTTGAAAGTCTACTGAGATGCTTCATTGTCTGTAGGAAACAAATCACAGAATCACAGAATGCTAGGAGTTGAAAGGGACCTAGAAAGATCATCTAGTCCAACCCCCTAGAGCAGGATCACCTAGAGAAGGTCACACAGAAACGTGTCCAGGCGAGTTTGGAATGTCTCCAGAGAAGGAGACTCCACAACCTCCCTGGGCAGCCTCTTCCAGTGCTGTCACCCTCACAGTGAAAAGGTATTTTCTGATGCTTCTGTGGAAACCTCCTATGTTCCAGCTTGAACCTATTGCCCCTTGTCCTGTCATTGGACATCACTGAAAAGAGCCTGGCTCCATCCTCCTCGCACTCAGCCTTGACATATTTTTAAACATGAATGAGGTCACCCCTCAGCCTCCTCTTCTCCAAGCTAAAGAGACCCAGCTCCTTCAGCCTTTCCTCATAAGAGAGATGTTCCACTCCCTTCACACTTGTGGCTCTGCGCTGGACTCTCTCAAGCAGTTCCCTGTCTCCCTTGAGCTGAGGGGCCCAGAACTGGACATAGTATTCCAGATGTGGCTGCCCCCGGGGCACAATAGAGGGGGAAGAGGACCTCTCTCAACCTGCTAGCTAGCCCGCTTCTAATATACCCAAACTTCCTAGTTGTAATGCAAAGTAACCATTTTGCTGAAAATGTAAGCCAATTCCTTCCCATTTTTTCTTCCAGAAATAGAACAGTATTAACTGCCTTGTGTGTGTGAAGGACATTAAGGTATCTGGCATTTCCCAGACTTTTCTCTTTTAGATGACATAAAATCAGTTCCTTCAGGCTATACTAAGTGTTTAGATATTCCATGGCTCCTATCATTGAGCTCTACTCTGTAATTACTTAAAAACTGTTTCTTTAGAAATGGTACAGACAAATCTGATACAATTTTATTTCCAGTGCAGAAGGACATTGCATAGCTATTGACTGGGTTTACACATATAAGACACTTGATAGAGGACACTGTCAGAAAGTCATTTCACATTTTTGACTACTGAGGCATTCATACTGTAGGTCTGCTGTGAAATTGTTGATCTTCCTTTTTGCTTATGATTACTTCTTGCTAAACACAGTACTTTATCTTCTTGCCTTTACACTTGTTTTGATGGGATTACAACCTTTCTCCCAGTATATTAAAATCATGCTGAATTTGGAGCATGTGTTCAAACCTCTGAGCTCACTGCTTTCTAAATTTTTAAATGAAAATTAAGATGCCAGTAGAAGTGAACAGAACCTAAGATTTTGCTGTGTAGCTTGTTGTTTGCTTTCCTTCATGAGATTTGATTTATCAGTTATTAAAATATTTGCCATATGCAACTAATCATAAAGGTTTGCTGAAGTCAGACAGTATCATTTGAATCATAGACATTTTATTTGTTGATTTTTAGTTAGGCAATAGGCCAGATGATAGCCTATCAAGGAGACGGTATTTCTGATGCTATTAATTCTCATATATCTCATTATTATCCCGGAGGTATTAATAGTAATTCTGTTTATTAGTAAATGAATTTATTGTCTGGATATCAAAATCAACCTTTGAGGACTACAATTCCAAGGTTCTTTTTTAAAAGAAATAAAAAGAGCTAACTCTGTCCTTCTTCGATAACATTTGGACTGGTTGATGTTGAATTTTGTAATACCTATTATTTGCTCTTCTGGCTTTTATACACCATAGTTAAAAACGAGAAGTTGGTTATTCAAGCAGAATGTTTGACAAAAAGAAGGAGAGCGATTAAGTACCTAGTCCTTGAGTTACTCCCTTTCTTCCTACAAGTCCTTGAAAGTTTATAAATCCCTGCTCTTTTCAGAGTAGCGCTCGGCTTAATACAGGCTTCATAAAAAGGTCTGCAACTTGAGATGCCTCTGTAAAGCTTCAAATTGATGTTTTATTATGGAATCACAGAATGTTTTGAGATGGAAGGCCCATAAAGGTCATCTAAGCCAAGCCCCCTGCAACGAGCAGGGACAGCTTCAACTAGATCAGGTTGCTGAGAGCCCCATCCAACCTGACCTTAAATGTTTTTAGGGATGGATCTTCTACCACATCTCTAGGCAGCCTATTCCAGTGTTTCACCACCTGTGTCATAAAAAAAATTTCTTCCTTCTATCTAGTTTGAATCTACCCACTCTCAGTGTAAATCATTACTCCTTTTCCTGTCACTGCAGGCCCTGCTAAAACTCTGCTCCCATCTTTCTTATAAGCCCCCTCTAAGTATTGAAAGGCTGCATTAAGATCTCCCCAGTACCCTCTCTTCTCTAGGCTGAACAATCCCAGCTCTCCTCGTAAGAGAGATTTTCCACCACCTTCATCATTTTTGTGGCCCTCTTCTGGACCCACTCCAGCACGTCCAGGTCTTTCTTGCACCAAGAACTTCAGAGCTGAACACAATACTCCGTGTGGGTTCTCACAAGAGCAGACTAGAGAGGGAGAATCACCTTGCTAAACTTGCTGGCCCTGTTTTTTTTGATGCACGCCAGGGTATAATTCGCCTTCTGGGCTATGAGTGCACATTGCTGGGTCACATTCAGTTTTTCCACCAGTATTCCAAGTCCAGCTCTGCGGGACTGCTCTCAATCACTTCATCCCCCAGCCTGTATTAATATTGAGTGTTGCCCCAACCCATGTGCAGGACCTTGCACTTGGCCTTGCAGAGACTCCCGACGATCACACAGGTGTACTTCTCCAGCTTGTCCAGATCTCTCTGGATGGCATCCCTTCCCTCAGGAGTGTCAGCCACACGACTCATGTTGGTGTCATCTGAAAACTTGCTGAGAACGCACTCAGTCCCACGGTCTATGTCGAAGGTATGAAACAGTACTGGCCCCAAAACAGACCCCTGGGAGACTCTATTTGTCACTGGTCTCCATCTGAACATTGACCACTGTTCTGTGGATGTGGCTGTCCAGCCAAATTCCTTATCCACTGAGCAGTCTGTAGCTGCAGCTAGTTTCTCTGGTGTGTGAGCCTTTACATGTTAAAGATACCTGCTTAGTAGGGTGAGGTAGTCAAAGTAAAGTTTATCTGTGATACCTGACAGGTTAATTATTTCATCATGTTTCTCCTGTTGCTGAGTATTACACGTGCTGGTGTTAACCCCCAAAGGTAGTGCTCATTGAGGGAAGAGATGTGCTGGCGGAATTCTGAAGTCTTTGCTGGTAAAAGGAGAGCCAGAATTCAACATGACCTTCATATTGGAGAAATGGTAAGGGCAGAACTAGCCTGTACCATTAAGAGACAGTGAGTGTTTCTGAAGATTAAGTTCTGAGAGATACAGTGCATGAGATGAAGTTTCAGAGGTGCATGGACACTGAAAACAGCTATTTTTAAACTCAATCTATTTTATGCATAGTTAGTGTTCTCAATGCTGCACAAGACGTAAAGATTTTTAATCTTCAAAAAACAGAGAAAGAAGAGAAGTGTGAAATCTGTAGGGTGGAATGCTTTAGATTGCTTTGTAGCTTACTGGATGTCCTTGAGGAGGTGAACTTGAAGATTGTGGGCTTTACAGAAGTGTATTGCTTTGTTTGTTTTTCCAAGGAAGTTATTTTTCTCCAACTATTGTTAACCTATTATTTGCATGACATTGCATACTTAAGATACTATCCTACTAATCTTAGCAACATGCTAGTGGAGTACCTATTCTAGTGTGCTACTGAGTTTTGACAAAGATAGTGTCTGCATACTGTGTTACTGCACAGCTCATGTGAAACAGCTTCTAGGCATTCTAACTCAGTTTTGTGAGGTCTAGAAGTACCTCTTTTCCTATGAAAGATACAGTACATCATAAGATTAAGCTTACTTTAGGTTAAGATAACCAACGTACTGAACTTACTGTTTGGTTATATCCCTTGACTATTTAATCGTTTTTAAGCAGAAGAAATTAACTAATTTAATTAGTTATGTTAAGGCTGATGAAATGTCTAAAATCTATACGTCTCGGTAGCATAATTTGCCATTTGCCATATTATTAGAATTTCTGATTAGGTCTGAAATATCTTTGATCTCAGTTTACAATGTTATTATTAAAATTGTCTTGCATGTCTGTAAAAGTAAGACATATTTGAAATAATCATGGCTTTTTTTAATCTTCTGATGGAGATACATTGAAATCTAGTGATCACAAAATCATTCATAAGAAGACTATGTTTAAGTAGCACTCAATATAACAGTCCTATCTGCCCATCAGTAGCTATATAATTTGCTCTATACTTCTTTTTTTTATAATAGATCATAATCTGCCTTTTACATCTATGCCATTTCAACATTCCTAAAAAAAGTTTCCTTAAAGCAAATGTAGTTTTTATGGAGATAAATTCTTCATTTTTCTTCAATGTTTGATTAATTTGATACATTAATAAAAAAAACTAATAAAAATCTTTTTTTATATCTCTACATTTTGTGTCAAGTGTCAGTATTTCCCAGGCAGTAATATAGTTTATGTTATCGTAATGACTATATTTGTTATCATTGGAAGTGAAGGCAACACACTGTAGGAAATGCTGACCTTCTATTTTGTTTCCTCTGTGAGAACTCTCAAATGTTCAGCATTTGCATCTGTGTTTTTTCTAACATTGAGAGAATGGGAGCAACTATTGATACATAGATTTACAGGAGATGAAGAGAGTAAACAGAGATCAAAGCAAGTATATTCTTATGTGGCAATAGAAAGGCTGAAAGAATAGCTAAATTTTTGAACAGATTTTTTCCTTTGTGCAAGTTTTTGCGTAGTAAGTATCTGTAAACAACAGCATATAAGACAGTATTGGCTAGCCTCAAAATGACCACTATTACATCAAACTTAATAGGGACTTCTAATCTCTAAAACAGAAATGACTTACAAGGCATCTAATCTGACTTTCATAGAACAGATTTTCCTTATTGTATCAAATAACCAAACTGTCCCTTCTCTGGTGAAAGGAACGTCAGAATTGTATTTGACTCCATAGATAATGGGTTATTACCACTGCTGATTTCCAACTACTAAGGAAAAATATTATTTCATATTGTTTTATACTGAGTTTATACTCAATCACTAAAGAAATTACTATAAAACAATGGGGAAGTGACATCATCCAGATGTCTCTTAGTAGACATAGATTGGTACTGGGTCACAATTTCAGACTAATAGTATCGCTTACATGGGTAAAGTTGCCACTTGTATAACTTGAGGTAGACTCCAGAATTAAATACAAAACTGAAATAAAGCTTTTAAAGCATTGCTGTAATATGAAAAGGATAAAAGGGTGCAAGCACACAGGAGGGTGAAAATTATTCACTTTCTTTGAATTTCTAAAGCAAGATTTGTACATACTTCTGATCGTAATTCAGTTAACCAATGTCTCACAATCCTGCCAGCTGCTTAATTCATCTTCGCAAGCCTTTCACATCAATCTGTGGTTGAGACTTACTTTTATTAATCATTAATTAGTTACATTACAGTACGAACTTATTACTTGTAGATAACCATATCTTTTCTAAGATGGACTCAAGAAATTGATCTTTCAAGAAGATTAGGGAAGGTGCTACAATGTTTAACTACAGGTTTACATAGGAAGTAATTGAATTTCATAGTAGAGTGGACATAGAAGTGAAGCAGACTAAAAGTATCCAGCCTAATATTAATTAAACATAGAGAAAAAAGTTAGAATTGAATACATATTTGAAACTTCTTTCATGAAATAAGGTGAGATTTCCAAGGTTTTGCTAGCAGAGTTCATTAAGCGTTTGTCTGTGTGTGGATACAGGTTGAATAAATAATTGAAACTTATCTGGCATTCATACATTAAAACTGCCCCTTTTCTTCACGTTCAGCACTGGACTGATAATTTGCATTTTATTTTTCTGTGCTGTCTCATGTTATATGAGACCTCTAGAGTGAGTTACAGTGTAATTTGTAGACTTGTGTGGTTATGTTTCAGGTTTAAACAAAAATAGAATAGTGGAAAATATTACTTCCCCTTTAACTGTTTTTGAGGAGTGTTTTGGTTGTTCTATTACATATGCATTCAGCACAAGTATAGGTGTTTTTCTCTTGCTTATCTTGTATAACTGATCTATTACATTGTGCAATTGTATTTTTTTTATTTTTTTTATGTTTGTGTGTGTGGTGAGGATAAAATATTAGGAAGGTGAAATATATTGTTAGATAATTCATATAAGCCTCGTAGAATCCTAGAATCCTAGAATGTGTTGGGTTGGAATTGACCTTTAAAGGTCATCTAGTCCAACGCCCCTGCACTTAGCAGAGACATCTTTAATTAGATCAGGTTGCTCAGAGCCCCATCAAGCCTGACCTTGAATGTCTCCAGGGATGGAGCCTCCACCACCTCTCTGGGCAGCCTCTTCCAGTGTTTCAACACCTGCATTGTGAAGAATATATGTCTAATCTAAATCTATCCTGCTCTAGTTTAAAACCATTACCCCTTGTCCTATTGCTACACGCCCTTCTAACCAATCACTCCTCAGCTTTCTTGTAGGCCCTCTTCAGGCACTGGAAGGCTGCTATAGGGCCTTCCCAGAGCCTTCTCTTCTTCAGGCTGAACATCCCCAACTCTCTCAGCCTGTCTTCATGGGAGAGGTGATCCAGCCCTCTGATCATTTTTGTGGCCCTCCTTTGGACCTACTTCAACAGGTCCATGTCCTGCTTGTCTTGAGGACTCCAGAGCTGGAATCTCAGGAAAAACTTTGATTCTCTATCTTCTCCTGAAACAGCTTATATTTTAAGTTCTTGTAACGGGCACAGCAAAAGACCATGACCATGCACAATGTTAACTGAAAACCAGAAAAATTAGGAAATGCAGGGTTGTAGCTTTAATTTTTGGTGGGTGATATTGTGAAGTGGTCATTGAACAGAATTATTATTTGATTAATGTGGAAAATTATTTCTTTCTCTCTACCATGTCCTCACCGCTGTAGATAGCATATCTGTCCATTGGCTAAAGCAGTAGAAAATATTAATGAGCTATGTAAGAAAAAGAGGAACTTTACAACTGGACTCCTTCTTGATAGAGAACCACCAGAATAGTGCCAGTCAACAGGGATGGATACTCTGTGTGATTGAAGTATGAAGATATAATTGTCTTCTGGTTCTAAAACACTCTACACTAATTACATAAAATTAGTATATGTATTTTTTTCTACTACATGAATCTTGATTTTTTTTTGTCAAAACAAAAAAATACAAATTTTATATGCTCAGTTTGTTAATTTATTTCAAGCACATTTCTGCAAGCCTACTATGCCATAATAAACTTTTTACACTAATGAACTATGGTTTTGTTGTTACTACCACAGTTGCAGTAATAATTTCAAAAAGTTGCTTTAAAAAAAAATCAAATAAACCTAATTCAAGCTTTTGACAACATGAAGATGAATAGAAATGATATTAGTATTTCAGTGCTGATGATAGAGATGGCCTAGACCTACAAAAACTATACTGTAAATCTTTCCCAAAACAATTCCTTATTTTTCATGAGTCAGTCATTTGGTTTTGACAAAGATTAATAGCCCATAGGTATGACTGACTGCTTATTCACAAAGTTGTTAATGGACTTCCTCATCCCATGAACACAAATGCAAATTTAAAGAAAATTCCTGGCCAGCTTCTGGTATTCTTTGATACATCTAGAACTAATCATATTATAATATAATTTAAGGGTTGGAAAGTGTAAGCTAAAGCCATCTTTAAAGAGAAATTTATGTAGCTATACAAAGTAAGAATCTGCATGGTAAAATGTGTCAAGGGATATGAAAAGAGAATAAGCAGCTGTAATGATCTAACCAGTTCTTTTTTTTTTAATTGAACAGCTTATTTGAAAATGTTAAAAGGAACAACATTTACAGTGTGTCATTTTATCAGAAATTCTTATTGGTTCCAAGAACAATGGAATACATACTTTGCTACTAAACAAAGATCAGTTAATTTGGAGTCTACTAGTGTTAATCATCACTGATGCCATTGGTATGCTGAAAGCTTCTAATATTTGAGAATATAGTTGGTTGTTCCAAGTAGCACATTCAAAACCTTGTATTTTTCAGCCAAGAATTTTGTACTTTTTGAGTCAGTGAATTAAGAGTGTGGTTTATTTTTTAAATAACATTTTTTCTACCATTTAGCCTCGAAGATGATGGAAAAACACCACAAACTTAGTTCTGATACTCTTGAGCATGCAGGCCAGGTAAATTAATTGAAAGCCCACTTTGAGGCAAAATTGAGAGAACTGTAAGAAAGAAGGAGAAATATTTGTCAAGTTTTAAAGACAAGGAGAATTCTGAGAAAGAAATCAGGACTTCTATTTTGAGACTCATTCTCCTAACTGTTATTAGCACATCATTGTTATATTACACCTATGACTTTTTACAATTTCTAGAGCTACCCTCAACTGAATTACTCTCAACTATATCACATTCTGGGGTATGATAACAGTATTAACATTATAAGCCATATCCCTGTGTATTGAGCACACTAAGTTTTTGATGAAATAACAGCGTGTCCCCTGTGTACACTGAAATCGCTTAACAGCACCATTTATGCAAATAAGTTACACAGTTAATTTATGTTAAAGGCATTTAATTACTCTACAAAACTGACTTCAACACAATAGACTGAGTTATTTTAAATTGTAAAGCAAAGATTTTGGAATTTCTTTGACATCAGTTAAGATGAAAGATAATATTTTCTTCTGACACCGAGATTTTAAAATTAACTTTGTTGATAAAATAGACAAGCAATTTTTCAGTTCCAAAGTTTCCTCAGGTTATGAGAGATAGAAAATACTAACTTTTGTGTAGTTACATGCGATCTATATAAAAGTATACATAGATGAACATCTGTGTGAGCATGTAAATTTAAAGTGTTTCAGTAGCTGTTTTATATGATTGTAAGCTTTGGCTTTGTTTCATGCTCTCAGGCACATATCTTAGTAGTTTCTGCATATTATAATTAACTTGTAATTAATTATTTTGGATGTAAAGCCTGGTAAAATTCATAGTTAAGCTGATATGCATATTGCCAAAACCCAACAGGTGTTGCTGTTCCTGCTACGATTACCCTTGTTATTGATATTGCTGTTACCTACTGTTAATTATTTACTATTAATAACAGCAAATAATTATATTAATTGTAAATATTTTTATCCTGACACTGTAGTTAAATTTGAATTTGAGTGATACTGTTGAAATATACGTAGAGAAATTAGAACCATTTGCAGAAACTCAAATGCCGGTAGAACATACATGTGTGCTGTGCAGGTAGCATAGGTGAGCTTAATGACAGCAAAAGCAGTGGAGTGGAGTTTGTCAAACCCTTCAAATGAGATGATAAATTTCTGAAAGGAAGGATTTCTAGTTTTGCTAGTAAGCCCCACAGCAACATATTTAACCAGGTAAAAGAGATAGCTTTCTCTTGAGCAGGCAGATTGAGCTTTTCCTAGTTTTAGCACCCTTCATGATCTGGAGAAAGAGTTGTCATTTTACTTGTTTATTTGTTTTGCACTGGAAGGAGCGTACAAAAAATGCTGTAACATTCATTTCACATGTCTTTCAGCAAAGAACAATGTATTCTGGCTGTAACTCCTGTAGTGACTTGCCTTCATTGTCTCCAGATGTTCATAGCAAAAGTGAAATAGTCTGAGATGAATACGACTGAACATAACAAGCACTTCATATGCATTTATTTCATAATGCAATTAATTTAGTGCAAGGTCTTCACCATCCACAGCAGTGTTAATGTTCACATAAGCTTTATGGCCTATAAAATTATTAATTAAAACTATGCTGTTCGTTTACCTTTAGATCACATATGTGATGAGCTTCCTTGCCTGTTGGATTATATACGAGAAGATCAAACATCAAGTGCATAAAACTTAAAGTATTAAAAGTACATGAACTAATCATGAATATTTATACTATTTTGATTAGTCATGCAAATCTCATCATGCTATATTCTCTGATTAAATGGTACAAGATACTGATATCCAAGTGTAAAAATTCTGAATTTAGTGTCCATGCAACATTCACATAAAATGATGAAATTATCTGTCAGAAATTATTAATAATGAAAATTTATTTTGGTCCACCAGGTAAATCAGGGTAGACTGTAGCATCATCTCCCTGGACTCAGCAAGAAACTTTTGTTTATTAGCAGAAGCAATTTAATTCTTTGCAGTGAAGTGTCAGCCTTTAGGAAAAAAAAATGAATGCAGAATATTCTTGACAGATTTTAGTTATCTTTTATATACTGATGAAAGCATAGCCACTGCAACACAGTTCATCATTTGAATGGCACTTGCATCTCTGGTGAAGGCTTACTTTTACCATTCTTTTTTTTTTTTTCCCTAAAGTGCCATTCAAATGAATCCATTCATCCTGAATGAATCGCAGTGAAATGACCATAATGAAATCCATAGGATCGATTGAAGCATCTCTGAAGACCAGTTTCTTTCTGAATCCTCTGAATTCTTTGAAACAGTGTATGGAAGGTGCAAATACCATAATAAGTAATTGTTAAAATATGCCCCAAAAATATAAAAAAAAAAATCAAATACTGGTGTCAGCATGTCATGATTAATTTCTTTTTTCTGGAGGAGAGAAGGCTAAGAGAACCTCCGGCAGTGTAATTCTAATACACCGTAGCTGATAAAAAGCTAGTGCTGCGTTGAGAAGAAAAAGGCGCAAAGCTTGTGTACCAGTTTCCCTTGAGAACAATGTATCTGCCATTTTGTTTTATTGTACAAAAACTATATGGAATCATTTTTGAGACAAAACACTTATGGTTTTGTACTTCTCTAAAAAAATAAAATCTAAATCCAACTATCTCGGCATTGCTAGGTGAAAAAAAAAAGTGGTTGATCTCTGAGAGTGAGTATTATTTTTTAGTTTTTTTAGATACCTTTCATTTCATCTCCTCAAAGAAATACTGAAATACTGAAATGATGTTTTGCTTTACTGTTATAGTTCAGAAGGTGCACTATTGAGATCAAACCCATAGATTAGGCTCTATATCCTACTCAGAAATTCTGACTATCTGCTATATATTAAAGGAAATATTTTTGAAGTTTGTAAATGGCTATATTTCCTATCATCAGTGTGTGGCCTGAGGTTTCTTCTTGACAGGGGAAGGATTAGACAGTGTTTATCTGCAGGTTTTCATGGTTTTCAAAGCAGTTTGTATGACATCTGTGCACGTGAAATTCACTTACTGTGAGTTTATTCACATTATATTTCTGGATTTTATTTACATTTAAGAACAATTGTAATACTAATATGGAAGTAGGATTGCAAATTTGTTTGACTATCCTCTATACTTTTATTTTTTTATTGAGTATTTTAGTGTTGTGTTTTCAGAAAGCATTTTTGAAACGGTGATTTTTAGATCTCTCCATACTTTTTTGAAATGACTCTGCAAGTTCTGTAATTTGTGTTTTCTGTCCTGTTTTTCTTTTGTTGCTTGTGAATTGTCTCATCCTTTATCCAAAGCAATTCTGAAATGTTAGAATTATTCCTGGCCTTTTGTGGAACAAGTTCTTTGTTGAAGATTTTTTTGCAATAGAATCAAGAACCTTGAAAAAAAGATAAATTATAAAAAGTCTTAATAATCTGGTCTGAATACAGATCTGACACCGGCATGTTTCCGATCCAGGTGGAACTATTGCTGTATGCATAGAATACATGAAAACTCTCATCTTTTATTTTTAATATACTTTTCATTTAATAATGGGTGAAATATTTTTGTCATATTTGATAAAATAACGTTAAGTCAAAACAGTGAAATATTTAGGATCACCATACTTAAGGAAAAAATTAATTACACTCAATACACTCCTGTAAAACACATGAATTTTGCAGTATTATTTGAGAGAAAATTATTTCTTAAATGTTTTCGATTAGTTCTACTTTATATTTATCCTGGTGAGAATGCAGAGTTTTCCCTAATTTTCTGATTTAAAAAAGATAAGTATTTGAAGAATGCTATGGAAAGAATTCACCCTTCTTTTAGCTGCCTGCTCATTCTAACCATATCTATTTCATCGAAATTCCTTTTTTAAGGACCAAGTGCTGTGTAATAGCATTCTATCGATATGGTGGCCATAAAACAAAATTACATGTTTTAATGTGAATGTATTCAGATTAATTGATTTATAAACAAAAAACACTCCAAGAAAGATGAATAGAGGTATGGTCAAATACTGCTTAGTCATTTTTTTTTTTTTTTAATTATCTTTTTTACAGGAAAATGTAATCACAATGAAGATAGCAAAAAACAAGATAGGAAATTTTGTAAGACTTCTTCATAGAGAGGACAATCAGAAAAAGTCTGCTGAAAATGTTTGCTAAATTAATTTTTGTAAGACACATGTGTCATTAGGCACTATTTTATAATACAGCTATTAAAGTTTCATTGTCTCAGAGCAATGAAAGTGATACCAATCCTCTGTAGAAAATTAAAGGTACAAGAGTTAACTGGGTGTCATGGATCATTATACATTTGTTTATGGAGTACCTTGAGCAAACACAGCATTTCACAGACAAAATCTATGCTCTAAAATGTTTTGTTAAGTTTTGTTATGTTAAAATTTACAAACATTAAAACATTAAAGAAACTAGTCATAAGAGTGATGTCATTTATTAGAAAGCCTAGGCATACTGCAATGGCTAATAGTCCTTAACAAAAAGTAAATTTATGGAAACAAGGTGTAGTAACCTGTGTGTTCAATTCTGTGGCATCTTCTGCATCAGGAATATAAGCAAAATATAATGTACTCATTTTCTCTAACTCGTTTATATCAGCAGAATTTTTGCTTGGCTGAACAAATTCGTCATTGCTTGCACAATGTTATATTCACTTCTACTCCAGCTTCTAAAATCTACCATCTACTTACTTCATACATTTTTTTACAGAATGTTTAAAGCTTGATTTGAAACTTATTTGTAGCGCCTATTATGTTATTCATTTAGCACTGTTGTTTATTTTATGCTTTATTAACACCAGCGCTGTCATTTCTCCAGTGAAAGGTGAGAGTTTTTTTCTTTCCTCTCCTCTGGACCTCCAGATTTTTCCTGCACATCAGCACTGGTGTTCCTCCACATGAATTCTCAAGTCAGTGGCTAAAACAGCTACATAAGTCTAATATATCCACCTTGCTGTGACAGTTTGGTGGGGGCTTTCTGATTTATTGGTTTTTAAATTTTCAAATGATGCCCAAGCTGATATTTAGCTTTTGTGGGAAGCTGATATTTAGCTTTTGTGGGAAGCTGATATTTAGCTTTTGTGGAGTTTTTTATTGTTTGGGTTTTTTTTGTTTTTTTTGTTGTTGTTGTATTTTTCTTGCTCTATTTACAGGGAAAAAAAAGAAAAAAGCCTTGATAATGGTAGAACTTTTGAATAGTTTTCTGGCATTTGGGTCATGTATCTTTTTCTCCATTAGCATTTGGATAGAAAGACAAATTAATTTAGGAAGTGTTAAATAGCTTATCTGAGACAAGAAAGGAGAAGAAGACAAATAGAAGTGACTCACCCTTATATTCATACATTTTATTGTATTCAAGGAATTTAAAAGGTTTTGCTGATACTCTGACTACTCTTAATTACTATGTACTAGTTGTGCACGTCCTATGGGAGGTCTTTTGGAAGGCCTGTCTGATGAAGGAAGAGATACCAAAAACAGTCCTTCTCGCTTAGAAGAGGTATTTGCTTGAGAGGAGAGAGAAGAAGTACATATGTGTACTAAAAATGGAATCCAAGTATATGTAATTTACTTTTTAAACTGCAATTTGCATAGAAGTTGTTGCTTAGAGAACATACTGTGTTTGAAGATATTTTTCCTGTCATTGTTCTACAATTTGCTATAGGTATTTTTTCACCCTTTCTTGGAATCAAGGCTGGATGCTAGCTGCCACCACACAATAGCTGTTTCAATCACTCAACTTCCTGATCCATTAGAGCAACTTACGTTCTGAAATTGGTCATAGGGTCCGATTATTCTTTTTTTTCTATATCATTGCTTTTATTTCACAGAAGACATACTAGCAGGTGGATTTTGAGGTTTTTTTGAGGGGAGTTTTTTTGTTTGGGTGGGGTTTTTTTTAGAACAAAGTATGATTCAGAAAACTTTTCTGAATACATAATTCTTGAAAAAGCAAGTGTGATGTCAGCCACATTTTTTGGTCAGATGTCAATCCTTTTCATGTGTATTAACTATGTCATGATCTCTGAAATTACCAAAGATTGGTTAAGAATAATTTCACAATTTACAAGGAAGAGATACTCAGTTCTCAAGGAAACAAATTCCAGAAGGGATTTGTTAATAGTGGAACTCTATTAATTCCATTGGTAAATTCAGAATACTGTTGCCCATGACTAAGTAAGGATATCTTCAAGAAAAGATTGAAAGTTTTCATGAATATTTAACTGTATGTGGGAAGATGAGCTTTTTCTTGCTTTTCAAGCGTTCCTAAAAGGTCATTCAGACCTTCATAAATGTGCAGAAAATATGGTGACATGGTAAACATTGTGAAAGACACAGTCAGAGTTATACTTCAGTGTCACTTTCTTTAGTGGGTAGGGAGGTAGAAGAGGTATTCCTTTCTGCAAAGTCTTTCTCCCCTTTGTCAACAGCTGCTTTTTTCTATTAGAAGCAAAACAGGGCAGGTCTTCTAGGGTGTTCACAGGTCTGGAGTTTTTTACTCCCATAGGAAGTGAGCTCATAGCTGTAGTCTGTGATGCACTGTGACTCCTGAATTCCTATGAAATTCAAGAATATTTTTTAAGAAAACTTCCATATTTTGGTTGCAACAATAATGTTTTTAATGTAGTCATAGAATCATAGAGCAATTTCAGTTTGAAGAGACCTTCAAGATCCTCAAGTTCAACCTTTGTCCGAGCCCTATCAACACCACTAAGCCATGTCCCTCAGCACAACATCCACGCATCTCTTAAACACCTCCAGGGATGGTGACTCAACCACCTCACTGGGCAGCCTGTTCCAGTGCCTGATAACCTTCTCAGTAAAGAATTTCTTCCTAATATCCAACCTGAACCTTCCCTGGCACAACTTAAGGCCATTTCCACTTGTCCTGTCACTTGCCACTAAAGGGAACAGACCAACACCTGCCTTGCTACAACCTCCTTTCAGGTAGTTGTGGAGAATGATAAGGTCTCCCCTCAGTCTTCTCCAGGCTAAACAGTCCCAGATCCCTCAGTTGTTCCTTGTACAACACATGCTCCAAATCCTTTACCAGCTTGGTAGCCCACCTCTGTACCCTCTGCAGCACCTCAGTGTCCCTCTGGTACAGAGGGGCCCAAAACTGGACACAATACTTGAGGCTAATTAAATATAGATAATACGGGCTAATTAAAATACAGATATATCAAGCTATAAAGCTTAAATTAGTGCAGATAATTATATATTAAATCTAGATATCCAGAAATATATACAAGATACACAATAACGTCATACCAGTTCTCATAAAGTTTAGAAGGTAGATGATAAAATTGCACTTAAGTCTAAATTATTTCAGAGAGCAAGTCATTCCCAGTCCTTGATGATCCATTTCTAGAGAAAGAAGCGAACTAGGTTATATAAAAGAGTGTATTGGTTTTGTATGTTCCATTTCCCTCATCGAAGCCTCATCTGATGTTCTTCACAGGTATAAGCAAGACACAATTCTGGAGAGAAATCAGAATATTTTTTAGAAGTTTTGGAATGGTTAAGAAAAAGCAGACATACTTTTAGCCATGTAAGTCTAAGTTTCAGGGTTTTTTTTCGCCATCCTTCCTTCACCACGGCACATGGAACATCCTACAGGGAGCAGCTAAGGACTTTGGGTTTGTCTAGTTTGGAGGAAAGAAGTCTAACGGATGACCTCATTGCTGTCTACAGTTTTCTGAGGAAGAACAGTGGAAAAGGCAGGAATGGTTCAAAGCTGTGCAGGAGAAGGTTCAGACTGGGCAACCTGTTACAGTGTCTCACCACCATTATCATAAAGAGTTTCATCCTATTGTCCTACCCAGACAGTCCCTGATAAAGGATTCTTCCTCAGCTTTCCTGTAGGCCCCCTTCATGTACTGGAAGGCTGCTATGAGGTCTCCCCAGAGCCTTCTCTTCTCCAGGCTGAACAGCCCCAACTCTCTCAGCCTGTCCTCACAGGGCAGGTGCTCCAGCCCTCTGATCATCTCTGTGGCCCTCCTTTGGGCACACGGCAGCAGGTCCATGTCCTTTTTATGTTGAGAATCCCGGAGCTGTACAGAGTGCTCCAGGTGAAGTCTAACAAAAGTGGAGTATAGGGCGATGTTAACAGTGAACAAAGAAAAAGTACATGACATCTTTCTTACTGTTTGAGAAAAAATACACCATTTCACTCAAACCTAAGTATCTTTAGGACAAAAAGGAGTAAATTTAGGGATGATCTCCTCTGGAACTGCCTGACTGAAAGTGCTGGAAGTAGTTCATCCAATATGTGTTTTCAACATTCAATGGATAACTAAATGAAATATTATAAACACAGAATTTAGTCATGAACTTTTAAGTTTTCAGGCTTTAATCTCAACAAATGAATGAACAAATTGATCTGACCACATATACTGAATTTTGTGTATACCATTTACCTTAGTGCAATATCAGACATAAAATGAAAAAAAGTACTACTTTCTTCAGCCCAGGCTTGAACATTTCAGAAAATTGAATCATTGTAAGAAAGCATTATTATATTGTAATTTCATAGATGTATAATAGCCATAAAATATAAAGCATTTAAATTATAAAATATACATTATATAAATTTTACAAATTCATATAAAATATCTGAATTTGTGTGTTTATGTATTCATGGCTTTAAAAATATTTAGGATGATTTGCTAGTGAATTTTAATAGCTGTTTTTCCTAAGATTTTCTACTAAACCCATTAGAGAAATTAGTAATATAAAGATAGTAATTATAGTTCAATTTGCTAGGTTTTTTAGTGCTATCCTGTTTTTAGTAAGTGGCCAGTGGTCCTATGTAACTGATTTTCTCCCCTTGTTTTTACAGTGACTGGATAGATAGCTATAGCAGCATTTATCTGTCCAACAGTATAATAAATATAATATCATCATATATCATATCACAATATAATACTATAATAATATGTAATAAATATGCTGTGATGAACCGCTTCATGTTAGTGTTTTGCATGGAAGTTGTTAATGCTCATGAGTTCATTAAGTTGAAGTCAATAATGCATATTTGAAATTTCATTTTTACACGTCATAGTAGAATTCAAATACTGAAGTGTTTTCATAGCATCAGTCATTGCATATTTCACTGGTTTAGTCTTGCAAATTAATTGGTGGTTTTAGAAAGAGAGATTTGACTGTTGTGTCTCTACATGTGATGTAGAATTCCATCTTTCTGTGCAAGACACTGTATAAACTTAGCAGTCAAATGAAGTATAATTGCTAGCAGAAAGATGAAAATGTTTATGATGTTCGGTGAGATAAATGAAGGTATCTGCATTTACCTATGTGTAACACTATTGTATTGTTCTAGTGGACTGCATAATATTTTAATACAAAAGATAATTACAATAGTTAGAAAGATACTGTGGTGCCTTACACTTTTGCCAGTTTTGAAAATAAGAATTCTCTGTAACTTCAAGCTGAGAGGGCATGGCCTAAATCTGTGTCAGGGAAGGTTTAGGTGGGATCTCAGGAGGCACTTCCTCATGGAGAGGGTGCTCAGGCACTGGGATGCACGGCCCAGGGAAGTGGTGGAGTCACCGTCCCTGGTGGTGTTTAAGGAGAGGCTGGATGTGGCACTTAGTGCCGTGGTCTAGTCAATGTGGTGATTCTGAGTCATAGACTGGACTTGATGATCTCATGGGTCTTTTCCAGCCTCAACAATTCTGTGATTCTGTGATTCTGTAGATTGAAAGGTAGATGTTCAGAGTAAAAGTTACTTGGTATTAGTGCTGCGAGCAAACTCAGCATCAGGTTATTTAGCCAGGGAAAACACACAGATTTATTAAGTTTACATTATGAGAGTTTCAACACTGCTAACAATTCAAGGTGTTTATGAGTTGTTTTATTTTTTTTCTACAGGTGCTAGATATGTTTTATATGTTTGCATTTATGTACATACGTATGTATCTGTATAAACATGTATGTATGTAAGCAGCCATATATATATTCATTTGAGACACGGCCACTTTAATAAGGGTTTCTCTTTGATGCAATAGATGGCATTTTTGAAATGGGAAATCTACTGCTAGCATCAAGTATGGTTTCCAGCTTTATGAACTGTGTTCTTAAAAACGAAGTGTATTAATTGCATCATAAAAGTCCTAAGTCAAAACTCTTCTGAAGAAACTGAAATAATGACAAGAAAATACAAGACTGTTTTTCTTAATACTTCGATACTAATATCTGTTCTTTTTGTGTAGGAAATTTGATTCGTGCATTGTTGGAAAGAGATTTCACTTGTATTTTGAAAGTAAAAATAGTATTTCCAACCTGAAACAAATAAATAATGATTCCTTAATAATGCACCCTATGGCATTGAAAATGCATTCCGTGACAGAAATGTTGAATAACTAAAATCTGTAATTTTCTGCTAATATTTCAGATTTAGTGTTACATTTTTTACACACACTTTTCCTTCACTTCCACTTGCCAAATGCAGATTATTTCTATAAAGCCTCTTGCTGTTATATAAAGTTTAGAAGGTATTTCAAAGCACAAATTTTCAAACTATGTAAAACAGCCATTCTTGAGTGATAAAACAATCTTACTGACCTCTTTAGGCAGCTTCATAATGGGGAGATGTCACCCTAATTTCACCCCCTGGGTATGTCTTTCATATGTACAACCCTTTCTATCACTTACCTTCAAAAAGTTGTCATGAAACCTTTCCATTGTTCCCAAGAATAACTCCAGGTTCCATTTAATGCTATTTTTTTGTCTTTTATCTCTCTGAATCTTCTTCATCCCAAGGAGGTATCAGGTACATTTCTTGAAGTGAGATAGGCCATTAAATATCTCCCCGCGGCAGAATACTTGTTCTTTATTAAGTCCATTTTAAAAAGCAATAAAATAAATATGTGGAAGACTACTTTTTACCTGATAGGTCAGGACGAACATCAAAGAATCAATGTATCTCACATCTTTCTTCCCTAGGGTGCATTCCTGTTCACTCTACAAAAGCTGTAACGCTAGGGCAGAAAGAATTCTGGCCTCATTTGATAAATTTTGCAGACTATAAATAGAGCTGTTCTGTTTTAAATGAATATTGTAACATCAAGATACACAATAGAATATTCTGTTAGACATTTTTAAAGTACTTCGAAAACTAAATTCTTACTTTCTTTTTTAATTAAATATACCTTCAGATACTTATTTAAAGCAATGTTATCATGCACTTTTCAAGCAAATATACAGTTAACTGAATCACCTATGATTTAAAGGCATGTGTTTTTAATGAAAAGATGTAATAGAATTTTCAAGTAATTTCTTTAAATGGATTAGATTTTTTTTAAAAAATACATCTGTTTGGAAGCAAACTTACTAAGATCACCTACGTGTTACATGTTTTATATATTTAATATTTTAATATGTTTTATGTGCTAAAGGTGTACATCAAGGTAGAAACATGATATTTGCTCAGCTTCATCTCTGTATAATCTCCTAATGGAAATTTAAGCTTTTGGTTTATACCAGTAACTCTAAACCAAGGTGTCAAAATACTCGTTCTTTGTTCACAAATCGGAACATTGTTTTGAAGGGGATTTTAAGAGTAAGAGAGCAGATACAGAACTAGGAAATTTAGAAAAGTGGAAATCCTCCTTTCCTTTTATGCATGGAACGTAGAGGATTACAGATAGATGAGAGGAAGGATTGTCTAAACCTTGCAGAGATGATGCATAATATAATAAAACCATGGCAGCGGGTGGAAATATCACAGTATCACAGTATACTAGAGATTGGAAGGGACCTCAAAAGAAATATATTTGATTCTACTGACTTATTGCCGGAAAATATGAGCTTAGTATTAAGTGACTACATGCATTTATTTTTAGTAAAGCTCATAAGAGAAGAGAAAGGAGAAAACTTAGGGTTTCAGATATGTATAAATCTATAGTGCAGAGTAGATGGCTGGAACGATAGTACCGCAGTGATAAGGCAGATGGAATTATTTGTATTACATTTATTAAAGAAACTTTGGAAAGAATCAAACAGGCTGCACAGCTGCAGAAGGTGATTATATACCCATTTTCATGAGAAACCAAGCAGCCAGGAAAATATAAACTGGCAGAGAGGAAAAGGACTTTGATAACAGAGCTGTATTTTGTTATGATACCTTTTGAATGGAAATGAACCTGAGAATAAACTTGACAGAAAATTGTACAGAAACCCTAAATTGACTTGCCCTCAGGGCGTACGGAATTGGGCTATATGTTACAGTAACTAGTGCAATAACTACGCAGGATTCTTGATAAGTGACAGGTATATTACAGACATTAATTAAGTGAGCAGGAGTGAAATCTTGCCAGCTACTGAGCATTAGATATGGCCTAATAGCAACAAATCCCTCTCACTCACTTTTTAACAACAAAACAAAAAAGTTCAAGATATGTTTCTAGCTTCATCAGAGGCACCAATTAGCTGTTTGTGATGTCTGATTCGCTGCAGTTTTCAAGAACAATTGTATCATTAGAGCATTTAAAATGCAATGTCGGCAGGAAATAGAACAATAGCTGCAAGCAAAAAAAAAATTACAAGGTATAGAGCCATTATGTGCTTTTTGTCCTCAGTGTAGTGCATCTTGGATGATGTTTTTCTTTCTTCACTGCAAGGAAGAAGTGGAAGATAATTTAAATCAGAGAAACCCAAGATTTAGGAGGGCACCTGTAGATTGTCTGAGAAGTCCAATGATATTTTATTACAGCTACTCAATTGTTTGCTTTTAATATTTTTTTTGAAAAAAATGAGACACTTAAATTCTCTTGAGGAAACTTATGAAGAGTATAAAATCACACAAAAATACAGTGAAACGGTAGTTATTTGGTTCCATTTCCAGATGACTGGAGCACAGCAGGAGTCGTCTCTGTTAGAATATTTGAAACACCTGACAGTATGATTTTTTTTTTCCCTCAGCAAACTTAATATAGTGTAAAAACCCTAAAATCTGTATTTTGATTGATTAATAACTTCTCTTTCACATTTCCCAGGTAGTATGAGCAGCAGGCAGGTTTGTCTAAGGCTTAAATCAGATTCTCTCATCTACCTATTTCAAATTCCTTTGTTCTCTGTAGGGCCAAATAGCGGTGAACGTGAAAATGGTGAATCCTCAACAAGTCTCAAGTACATTTACACTGGAAACTTATCTTTCACTGTTGCGAATAAAAGATGCTTAGGTCAAAAGTTACAAGAAATGAGACAAGTACAGATTGTCACACTATTCTCAGTATTAGCAAAGTAGGGACTTTGTAAACCATCAGTTTCACCTAGAGCCTAATGTTTAATGTCTGTTGTGGCTACTACACCTATTTAATTGTTACTTTTTCAGTATCCTAAGACAACTAAGTCCACAGCTGCATTACATGTAGTATGGGAAAAGTGCTTCCTCTTTTTTATTGCTAAACTGCTATACTTCTCCATGACTTTATTGAACACCTTTAATTCTTGAGTAATAAACTCCAGTCAGTAATTGTTCCCTTTTTACTTCTCCGTTCTCATAAGTAAATTGCATTTTTTCACATCACTCTTTTGTTTTCTATTTCCCAAGACTGGTAACAGCAAAAATCTCTAAGGGGATTTTGTATGAGAGGTATGACCTTTGCTTTCTCAGAGGTGGTTTTGTACCTCTGATTAAAATTGTCTCCTTTTTATTCTGTTGTGTTATGTTCAGTACTGAGGAGTACCAGAACTACACAGTATTCAAGGTACAGATTACTGTAATTGTCTTCCATTTGGCCTGTTGAGCACACTTAGAAAAACCATTGTGCAGATCGTTGCTGTGTAATTATATACCACATAAACTCCATGGTTGTATCTGTACACTTACATTGTCTTCTTCTATATCCTTTTTTGGGTGTATACTGACTGAATTTCATTAAGACTTTTTCACTTCATTGCTAATACAGATTGGATCATTTTATGAGTCTCCTTAATTATTTCACTTTTGTTTACCTTATGTTTTTATCATCAGCACTCTTGGGTGGCTTCCTTCCACTCTCTTTCCCCAGTCCTTTCAAAATACCACAGGACAAGTTAAATCATAGTACTACTGTTAAATCACAGTGCAAGTTATATTAAACTGGAATGCTTAATTGCTGCAAGAATCTAGCTTCAGAATTCATATGTATTGTCAAGATAAGGCAACAGGCTTTCTAAAGAGTTGTACAAGCAAATAATAATAAAAAAAGACATCAAAGAGTATTGAGAGACTCATTAAGGTATATTGATTCCAAGAAACTTGAAGATGAACATGGAGAGACTTCAGCAATTAACTTGGACTGATGACATCTTACTTAATTGCACTACCATAGTACATCAAGTTAAATCATAGCACAGCAATTTGACTTTCTGTGGGTCATCTCCTACGTCTTCTGAAACTGACACATTCCATGCCCACCACAAAATACAGACTTCAGCCTAACAAAAAGATACTTGCACATGTCACATTTCAGATATTTCCTGTATTTTAGTGTCCCTGATGAATGCACTTCTGACTGGGGAGGAGATGGAACAGTCTTTTAGTGCGGTAATGAGGATATATACCCCACTCCAGCTGAAAAGCTGAGCCAATATTATGTCAAGAAACTAATTTAAGACACTGAGTTTTTCCAAGTGAAATGTATTTTCTCAAACATTCTGAGAATGGATTTTTGCAACTGAATGTACAAACACTGCACAAAAGCATTTAAAAGATAAGCTTTATCTATAATGCAACAAAGAGCTTGCTATCCCGGTGTTTTATACTTTAATTAATCCCTCATGAATTCTGGATTAAATTACAGTGAAATAGATCCATTGAATCTGTCAGGGAAACAGTCTCTTCTATTTGTCATGTTCCCTTTAGATTTCTCTGAACTGTATATAGAATATTCCAGAAGGTGGAAATGTCTTTGGGGCACTAGGTGCGGAAGTTGTGATAATGTTTTACCACGGATTCATGAAAAGTTTCCTATTCTAATCTGAATGAGATAACACAAATGAGGTACAACTGATCACATGCAGGAAAAGAATGTACAGAGGTAAGCTGGAGTCAGTAGGCAAATAGTAAAAATGTGGATGACTTTTATTGTTATTTCCTGACACATTTTAACTTTTTTTAAAATTTGTATTTTTCCGGGTGGAAATTTGTTACATTCCCCTCCAACTTGAAGTTAGAAATAGCATAATTTCAGAAATGTAGGACACTAAATGCTGGAATGCTTAATTGCTGCAAGAATCTAGCTTCATGATTCGTACATGCTGTCAGGATAAGGCAACAAGCATTCTAAAGAGTTGTATAAGAAAATAAAAAAAAGACATCAAAGAGTAATGAGAGGCTCATTAAGGTATATCAATTCCAGGAAACTTGTAGATGGACATGGAGAGACTTCAGCAATTAAGTTGTACTGATGACATCTTAATTGCACTACCATTTTCAGTGACCAGCCAGCGAAAAACATTCTTTTCTGTAGGAATTTTGATAATAAAGTTTATGGTAATTAAAAAAATATCTCTGTGTCCACGTAGGTATTAGTAATTACTTCATAAATAGGTACATTTATGTTCAGCAGTAATTTAAGGTATATGGGGGTTTCCTGAGCAGCAAATTCTGATGTGGAAAGAAACACTTTTTTTCTTTGCTAAGGCATCTTTCCATTCAAGACTATGAAATACATAGCATATAACTGATCAATGGACACAATGACTCACAAACATCTTCAGTTATTGCTGTCATACAATGAAAATTACATAGTATCCATTTAAGCATACGTGTTCTATTAAAAGTAGCTGGTTTTGGATTGTGAGTTTTTTTGGTCTTAAGCAATAATGCGATACAGTGTGACTAGCGGTGTGACTCACCAGTCTTTGAAATGTAAACTTGCAAACAAAAAATGGTAAAAATTCACTGTAAGACAATATTCTCATTAAAAAAAAAAAGCTTAAAATGTGTTAATTTGGCCTATATATGTGATTTGCTAACCTTAAAACATAGGTGTGTGTGTTTCAGCTCACTTAGGGTTCTTCCCATTGCGGTTGCTGTCTTGTCTATTTACTTTTGCACCTCTTAGGTTGGAAATACGGTTTCAAAAACCTTCTCATGGGCTATTTGCTCATAAATACATAGCTTGTAGTCTTAGGAATCCCCTCTAGTTAGAGCCCTCTCTATAGGACAAACTGCCTCAGTGAGCAATGAGCATCTCTTTTTAAAAGAATTGTTGGGAAAAATTTGAAGTTTAGTATCTGGACTCCACTGTCATCAGCGTTCCTAATTTTCCAAGGCCATTCAATTAAGTTAGGTTTATCATTGATAATTCTCTATGAATTTGTGCTGTATTTGTGTCCTGTTTCAGAAACTTAGAAGAAGTTTTATGTGGTTAGTTTGGGGCTTTTTGTATATTTTTTTCCTTGAAACTAGCATTTCTGATCTAACAGCAATATTTGTCAATACCTTAAAATCCACAGACTCTGATATTAATTTTAAAACTACTGCCGGATAGACTCACACATAATTAGATGTCAAGGAAATGGAATTCCAGCATGTGGTTTGAGTGCTGTATAACTCTTCTTCTTCAGGGATGATCAGAACAAAGTGGTGCAAGTGTGATTAAAATAACCAATAGCTGTTGTACGAAGAAAATGGATTTAAAATTTAAATTTCTAAAATATAGCTCATGTCCAGAAGTTATGTCATTACTCATACTGAATCATTCCATGGCTTTGACAGCTTCGATACGCAGTGTGGAAACAGTTGTCTGAAAGCCTAGCCTAGTTGTGGCTGACTGCTGTTTATTTTTGCTTGCATGTATTTCAGGGTATCAATATACTTGAACTCACATTACCCTATTCCAAAATACCTTTTCTGGGGGCTGTTTTAATCTTGTAACTAGATATTTCGCTCTCTTAGTAGAAGGACTAGAAAAGACTGTAATATCTAATTCTTTAAAAATTAGTTGTCATATTTGCACCTCTCTAAAAATGCAAGGCTCTAACAGAGAAGTATTAGAAACATGTATGCTGAAAGAGTTACTTTCTGGAAAAAAATAACCAAAAGTTGAAATTAGTGGATAGCCCACATGCATATTTGTTAGGGTAGCACAGTGCTCTGGAAGCTGTGCTTTCAAAAGAGATTTACAGCCCCCCCTAAAATCACTGTAACTCTTCTCTTAGAGCATGCTTACCAATCTGCTAACTTTGAATTAGACATTAGAAGTGAATTTTGAGCCTGTTTATAATTCCACAGAGATCTGCCAGCTCATGTTTGGTGATCAGCAAAATATTAAATTTAAGAAATAAAAATGGATTTTTTTAACCTAGTATCTGCTTTCCAGATAATTTCCTTTCACTTATAACGTCCAATTTTGACAATTATATCTGGGATAAAATGGTTATTATTAGCAGGGCAGTTCAGATGGGTCATGTATTTATGAAATTCCTCTAAGATTTCTGTTCTGTTCTCAAGTTTGCTTACTGTACTCAGAAGAGCTAAGTCGTTTTCCAAACAAGCTGAACAGACTGCTTTTTATTCTCTCTTTAGTTCCTGCTTTTGCTGAGATGTTTTAAGTGGACAGTCATGTGGTACAGTTCAGCAAGTGAGGAGGTATTCAAAGCACTGGCATCATATTTTATTTTAAAGGCGTCACTATTTTAAAGATGGAATGATATTCAGTGTATTAATTTAATGACAAGGACTTCACTGAGCTTTGCATTACTTTTCAACTCTTTTTAACTTGTGTTTCCACTCTAATGGTATACTATTTATGAGAATTTGATTACTTTTTTTTAAAGTTTTTGAATTTAGAATTTTACTGTGACTGAAAATTGGAAAGTTAAACTTCTTATTTCTAGCTATTGTGCTCGGAACTTTAACATAGGTTCCTGTGTTGCTTTGAAAGCTGAGTAAAATTGTTTTTCACAATAGTGTCTGTGAGAACTAAATTTACTCCAGATGTTGAATTTATTTTTTTTTTGACAAGTCAGTGCTACATAGCCCTGTTTTGTCTTCATATACACCAATGGGTTTTATTTTTCTCTGCAAACTGCTGCCTATCCTCTGAAATTGATCTGTGAATTTCAGCCCATTTATTTAAAATGTCTGGCCTTTTCACTCTATCATGCCTCTTTTTATATGAAAAGTCTTATGCAGTGTGAATGATTCTTCTCAGTGTTCCAGATTTCCTCTTCTGAGTCTAAACGAGCGAGGCTCTGTGAAGCTGAGACATTGTCAAAAAGTATACAAGATTTTTTCCAGATACTGTCAATACACAAAGATAGATGATTGAAATTTGGATCTTTAATGATGAAAGGAGTATTTGGAGGAGGAAACAGCTGGAAGGTCAATTAATAATTAGCAATATTAAGCCATATATAGAGGGTAATATTTTTCAGTTTCCTGAGCTAGCTTTCAATGCTTGAAAGGGGCCTCTAATAAAGATGAAGATACTGTTTTCAGATGTTTTCAAACTAAAAGAGGGTATATTTAGACGAGATACGAGGAATAAATTTTTTACAATCTTGAAGAAATTCTGCAAACTATCTATATTGAATGAGCTTACAGTTTTTTACAATAAAATATACAAGTTTTTACCATGAAAACTGCAAGAGAAGACTGGCGTAACATTTTCCTGTTGTCCTGTTGTCTTGCCATTCTGTTAAGTCCATGACAGTGGACAGCTTTGTTTCTGCTTTTATTTCCAGTTCTTAGCTGGCTTGTATTTTTTTTTTTTTGAGTTGAGATGAAAATTGGAAATCTGAAATAGATTTTCGATGTAAATTCTTAATCAGTCCTATTTTGAAGTTCTCATCTTTTGTTTCCTGTTGAACAAGAATGCACAATTGGGAATACAAAGTTTTCCTATAGGTCCTTTTTATTGTGTCAAGCAAATTGATTAGGAAGCCAACAAGAAGGGGTGCCATGCTGGAC
>NW_009713105.1:42744-82925 GCF_000703405.1 Apaloderma vittatum | reverse complement strand
CATATTGACTGCCATCAGTGGTTCACTCTGGCATCCAATTTGGAGACGTGGAGACATAACCCCGCTGCCTCCTTTGAGAATACATGTAGAATTAGTCTCGAGGAGAAGAGACAATGCAGAAAGAACCGTGCCTCACCAATACCGCCTAAGGAGACTTTCTGCTGTGCCTTTTGCAACTGGACTTGCCTATCCCGCATCGGCCTTTTTAGCCATCAGCATGCTTGTAGCAAGTGTGGGTAGAGCCCTTCCCATATCTTCGTTCACGAAGCTAACTTAAAGCATTTTTAACCAGTCTAATGTTTCATATGAAATTCTGCACAGAAATTTCCTGAATTATCAATCTTTGTCTGTGGTGAGTGGCTTACTCCAAGCACTCCGCGTTTGATGTTCATTGTTTAGAGCAAACAGATAACGTTCATGTTTGAATAAAAATATACCTTCCAATAACATTTTAAGAGATTTCAAAAACAAAACTTCACATCTTGTAAATGCTCAGCAACATTCTTTTAACTTTATTTTATGCTAATTCCTTCTGGGTTAACTGCCTCCTAGAATATGAGCAGATTTCAAGTTCTTTGTCCACTTTTATATTTGTGACCTGGAGACTTAGTGCTAGAGTAAGATTCAGTTCAAAGCAGATGTAAAACTTGCTTCACCAGCTAATTAAATTATTTTTATTGCTGTCTTACACAGCCAGAAAGTATTAACATACACAGTCTGATATATTCACAAATGTGATTGAACATTAACTTCTTTTAAAACTTTCATAAGCAATTTTCGATACTTTTTCAGCTTTTGTGCAGTTCTTGTTACCCACTAAATTCTGACTGAATTATTAAGACTTGCTATTTGCAAAGGTATCTGATGAAATAATCTTTTTAAAATACTGTTTTGAAAGTTTTACTTGCAATTTGAAGTCAATAGATTTGAGTTTCTGAACATTTTTTGTATAAAACTGCATCACCTTTAATATGTCCTTGTAATCAAATGCTGACAGTTTCACAGATGTCGTTTCATATTTTAAATGTAGAATATAATGGAAAACCAGCACTTTTTAGTGACTGATTTTATTAATTCTTTTTTGTCAACTCCTCTAGAAAAGATTGCTGTAGAATTATTTTTAGTAGTCACAGTGGACAACTGTCTGTGTATTTAAGACTTGAGTGACATGAGTCTCACTGCTAAGAAAGGAAGCCACATGTCAAAAAATACAACTTCTTAAGGAGCTAAATGCATTTGTCTGGCATTATGATATCTTCTTTCTGTACATCAAAATTTGCGTAAACAACTCTCTTGGGAGAGATAAAAATCTTAATGTGACTTGTTGGACTATAGTTTTCCTACAACTCTTTTCATTAAGGAGATGCCTAAAGTAGGTAGGAAACAACCCACTTTACTTGCCTCTGACGGCTGCAGAGGAAACACACATACATAACTTAGAGCAGATACGGCATTTCAGATAGCCAAAGTTAGATGAGGGGAGTCTTGCACTTACTCTGTGTACATTTAGACAGAGTGGCAGCTGGGAGATGCTGATTTCAAATGTCCACACCTGAGCCAAACTCAATCTTTATTTGGTAATAGATTCCTTACAGCTGAGACTCAGCACAGTCTTCCGGTAATTTTTAGAGTAAGGATTAGGAGTCTGGAAGAACTATTTCTGCTCATAGGTAGACTGGTATTTATATAGATAATTAAGCCTATGTGTATCTTCCAGTAAATTTCTTATTCTTTATTGAACTAAAGTTCAGACCAGAAAGTAATACCTTAAGAAATAGATAGCATAAAATTAGCACTTTTCTACTGTAGAACAGATGCAAGAAAGGGGAACTCAGAGTGTTTGGTGGAATGAAATAAACAATGTTTGGCTGTAGATAAGTGATTATAGTGACCCAGAAGTAACATCCAGCAGAAAACAATTGAGTCTGGAAATTAGGATGCAAAAGTAACATGAGGAAGTGGCCAGTACATAAAAGAGATAATGACTGGATGAAACCACCAGAAGTAATTTCATGACACCATGAAAGTGTGAAGACTAGTGACATAAGCCTGATGTGGTAAATAAAACTTTGGGAAAGATGCTCTGAAAGACTCGCCCAAGAATCAGTCACAGGTAGATCAGATTGCTGTGTGGAAGACTCTACCATGGTCAGCATGAGTTGTTCTTGCCTAAGACTGAGCTGGTGTACAACTATTTTCCAGTTCCTGTTGGATAGACATGTGGGACCACAACTTCTCTGAGGAGGCTGTAGCCTGACTGTAGATAACTGTAAAAGGTTGTGTAGGAGGCATATGCATATGTGCTGCTGTTTTTGTTGTTCTACTGTTCTATCAATTTTAATTATTACTGATTTATTAGTTTTAGTTTGCTAGTATTTGAATGATTTGGTAAAACCACACCCGCATAAATCGATCATCATCACAGCACATTGTAATGAAATTTTGTGATTTTGTGTATGGCGTATAGGCAGAAGGCATTCAGTGTCATGAATCCCTCCTTGCGTTCCAGCACCATGACTGCATGCTGACAAATTGATAGAGGATGTGGGCAGCATGAAGGTGTAACAGGTGAGTTTTGGAAAGCAACACAAACATTTTTTATTTCAGCATTAAAACCAGAAACTGGAACATTAAACTTGTTCAGGTTTGGTTTTTTTTCATCAGACAAAAAGGACTAGAGATGACAGCAGTTCCGAGATCTAACTCACAAAGAGCATATTCTCATTTCTACTTTTTGATTATTCCCTTTAGGTGGATAGGCTACAGGAAAGCAGTCAAGCAATTGTCTTAAAACTAATAATCACTCTGTTAATTAGCCAGCAAGGGGTAGACAATTTCCTGTTTCTATACAAACTAGATTTTGATTATAGCGTATCTCTACATAGCCTCTGATATATTGCTGATTTAAAGATTTGTTGTTCCTGAAGAAGGAAATTTTTAATAATAAGTTCATGCTACTAGTATTGTTTTTTCAAATGAGTTCCCCACTCCTTCTAAAAAAAATTTATACCAAGCAAAAGAAACTTGAGACTTTTTAAGATAGTGGTACTTCCTCCAAATAAGTTTTGCCTTTCATTGCATCTTTTTGGAATCACGAATGAAGGAAGTATCAGCTTGAAGAATGATCATCTGATCTGAGAAAATGAAGAATATTAAACTTAGAGGGGCAACTACAATTTTAAGAAGATGGTTTTTTTCAGTCCTTTGCAAAATCTCTCAAAATGGGTAGAATGATTAAATCTCATCATGAGCTGTTTTTGTTTTGCCTCTGACAAAGGACGCTACATTTAAAACTACCTATGGGAAGGCTGGAAAAAAGGTTGCCTTCTGATTTGTCAGCCTAGGAAGCATATTTTGAATTGAAAAGGAATGTGTCATCTTACTAAAAGAGATTAACATTAAGCCCACAGAGTAAACAGCTTGGGTGGAAAAAAGGAAGCTGATTAGCAATTCAAGCTTTATCTTTACTGAAAAGCGACTGATGCCCAGAGAGTTCTGGCATTCTTCACCTTTTGTTGACCATCTGTATCTATGAGCTCCCCAACAGAGATGCAGCTCACTTGGGGACAGAGGAGCAGAAGGGCATAGCCTCCTCTGCAAGAGACAGAAACCAAAAGCCACGCTAAACACCATCAATTAAAATTCATTAGTCCTGTAGGAGCTGCCCATTAGAGTGTTGAGTGTGCACAGATGCCGCTATTACAAGCATGACACCAGTAATTAGGCACCAGAAGTAGGAGGACTTCACAGCCTATTTAGCAAAGATATGATCTCTCTGTTCTTGCGTAAACTTTGCCATAACTTTAATTGCAGTAGATTTCACCTACATTGGTCAAAAGAAATATTGCCTTTCTTCTTATAACTGCTAGGACTGTTGCTTTCTAATTAGGTTTAAGACACATAACAAAATAGATGAGATTACTTCATGGAAAAAAATGTTGTGCTATTAGAAGTGCATTAGTTATGATAGATGTCTATACTTAGTCAAGAAAAATTAAAGTCCAATTTATTCTTATACATTTTCATGTTGGCTGTCACTACTGACTGATGACTTGTCTTCTGAATGCATCTGTAACGCTTTAAAATAAATAAAAAAGAGATAGCTACCTGTATGCAATTTAGTGGCACACGCTTTTCAGTTCCATTTAAAGCTTGGTTTTCCAAGATCCTCAGAAGTGTCAGAAGTGATTCTGTTTGGTTTAGTTTTTCTCATTTTCTTCACACAAAGAATGGGGATAGCATAGAATTTGTCAAAGAGCAAATGACGATCTTATTCTATTGTCGGCTTACAAATGACTACCTGTTCTTAAATTGTATCTACGGCCCAAGTCCATTGCTCACGGCTGGTATAGGAAGGAGAGTAAGTGTTTCAGAAAATTTGGAAAAAGTCACACCTTAATTTGTCCTCCCCATTTCCCCTCTCCCCTTGTTTGAGAGAAATCAATAGTATTTTGTTCCATAGAATCAGTTTCAGTGTCTTAGTTCATTTATTGAAGCCTTATGAAATCATTTCTGGAAGAAGAAAACCCCACGCTTCAATTCCAGAGGGTCTGAGAAATAGTGAACAATAGGGTGGATGCAGATCCCAGCTGCATGCATTCTTTTGTTGTTCTGCAGGAAACAAGGTGGAAAAAATCCGCAAGCTGGACATGCAAGTTCCACTCTCTGTCTACACCTTCTGTCTCCCAGGAGCTGGACAATAAAAGATAAATAGGTCATTTTGCGCCATTGTTATTGTGCTACAGAGAAGGGAAAATAATCTCTCTTAAATCAGGAAACATGACAATAGCCAGCTCTTTTCCCCTAAACTGTCTAATACTGTGAGATTAGCTTTGGAGGTTTTTACTGTGGATTTATGGAGAAACAGAATTAATGTGCCATTCATAACATTTCTAATGTATAGACATTAGAATAACCATCTCAACACCAAATGTTATCCTATTCAACATGGAAAATATGACCACAATAAAAAAAAAAAAGAGCAATGGAAAAGACAGAAGACAGTTACAGCAGCTATATGTAGAATAGCTATACTTCAGGTTAATTCATGTGCATTAACATCATCAGACCAGGAAATGACTGCAAGAATATGAGTCTTTCAGGTGCTTTTTCCATTTTATATTTAGAAAAGTAACTGACATCTTTGCTGTGATGGGCAGATGCCCTTGCTCAAACAATGACAACAGCAGCCAGTCTGTGTTTTGTCTCTCTTAGCTCTCCTGCTGTTATGTCTACGGTGGCAACAGCAAAAGCAAAAGTTTAAGGGAAGGAATAACATATAAAGACAGCTTTTTGTGACACAAAGATGTGATGATAACTTCTTGACAACATATATGCATATATGTGTACCTTTGGTTACTTTTGGTATACGTTTTGATCCATGTCTGCTAATTAGGTCTTATCTGCTGACATCTTTTCTCCTGCAGGTTAGTTACAATGAAAAGGAGATCCAGCTGAGCCTCCTACAAAAGATAAGAAACAGCTTTGTTCAAAATTGCACTTTGATTGAAGTGCAAAAGTTCAAAGCCCAAAACAGCTAAATATACAGTAGAGAACATAGTTCACATTCCTTAGTAATGAAAAATATGGAATTTATTGCACATTATATTCTTTCAGTTTTTTACAAATTAAAAGGAAAATTAAAGGCATATTTCACAGAGGCATAAAGAACTACTTAAAGTTCACCAAAACCTGTGGCCACGAATGAAAAATAGAAAGAAGGTGACATACTGGTTTATGTAAGTTGAGCCAAAGAAGATTGTAAATAATTGAAATATTAATTAAACTAGTTGTGACTGACTACAGGTAGCTTGGTGGTCAGCATAAATACTTTCAGTACAAGGTAAACGAAGGAAACTTACAGTAATGAGAAATGCTTACAATAAATATTGCTGATCCTGTCATGCCTAGTAATTTACCTTACATAAGTCATAATGAAATAGTTGCCTGTACAGAGAACAAATTAATTTTTTCACATACTTCATGAAAATAATAATGTTCAAATTAGATATAAACAGCAAGATTATGGTATTTTCTGACACTGAAAATACATCATAAACATAGTCTTGCTTTATTAGAGTAAATACACATTAGAAACACACTTTTAAAAGGGTAGTCATGAACTAATTGTACAGTTATGATTCCTCTTTAGATCCAAGTAACTCTTATGTTGTCTTAGGGTAAGTATAACTCAGTATTTTACATTTAATTAACTATTTCTGACAAAACAAAATATAGTGATATAACTTATCTGTTTTTGAAGCCAGTATGTTCAGCTTGTATTTAGTCTGTAAAGCTCTACACTCATGGTCTCTCAGTTGGCAACGTGAAAGAACTGATGTTGGTACACCAGAATTTCCTTTAAGTCTGTCCATCCAGCTTCCCTCCTCATCACACTAGGCTGCAAGGGGAGCTGGAGATTGTCTTAGCCCTGTCACGTCCAGATAGGACACATCCAGACGGTTAAGACAGAGATCAAACGTGAAAAAGGCTTTCTACCCACTTTATTTCTTTTCTTTTTTACGTCATGGTAGTCTGAAGCATTGTGTTATTGTCTTTTTATTATTATGATGTTATTTCTTTTCATTAAATGGAAATCATTATGATGTATGTATTAGGTAGTACAGCAATATGACAGTACCATATGAAAAGTAATACCACACAGGAAAAATAGGAAATATAGGAAAATATAAACTAGTTAACATTACAAAGTATGAGTCAGCTTCCAACAGAGTAATAAAGATTCCCATTGGCTTCAGTGTTTTGAGTTGCCTTTCATTCAGGTGGAGCCTAAAACAGTATTTTACATGCATATGGACACTAGGCAGAAAAGGTCTTATCAGGATTTCAAGAGGAACCCATCAGCTAGCTGCCCAGTATAACAATGACTCCCCCAGACTCATTATCAGAGACTGCAGTCTGCCTACAGATAACACCTCCTCCAAATGTTATCTCTGTGGGAGAATGATTCATTTCTGGTGTCATGCATACAAGAATGGTCTTGACTTACAGCACTAGAGAGAGTACTTAATCAGATTATCACTTAATCCAGCCAAAGATTGTTATTTACCTTCTATCTCTGCAAAATAAAAAAAAAAAAAAGCATTTCAAAGCTAAATTATTTCTTAGTTTCCTGCAGAAAGCAAAACCACAGGAAGCTGCAAGACCTGGATGCTGTTATTCCTGTGGTGCGATACTGCACTAGATCGCTGGTTTTAACTCAGTAGGTCAAGATGAGTTTTATTAGGAATCTGTGTACTGAAATGAGGTAATACCATTGAGAGTTCTTATGTCATTGTCATAACAGAAATAAATAATCTTTTCCTCTACCATCACAGCTGAAAAGCCATCACTAACTATACTACTGTTCTACCCAGTCATCAAGCTAAGCAATGTCTGGACAGCACAATAGAGACTATCTAAGGGTTCTTATCTTTCTTGATAAGAAGACATGGCCTAAATTAATAGCAAGGTAGAAAACCGCTAAGTTCTGAACCTATCTAGCCTACACAAACTGCTTTCTTTTCCTTACTAGAGTTTGGACACCTTGTACGTACTGAGGATCAAGAAGCTCTGAGAAATATTACTGCCAGAACATTCTGTACATTCCCATAGAATAGTTTCAGTTTCGACTGGAAGAGATCTTGAAGATCATCGAGTCCAGCCTTTGTCCCAGCCCTATCAACCTACTGAACTATGTCCTCCAACGCAACATCCACCCATCTTTTAAACACCTCCAGGGACGGTGACTCAATCACCTCCCTGGGCAGCCTGTTGCAGTGCCTGACAACTCTTTCAGTAAAGAAATTCTTCCTAGTATCTAACCTGAACCTCCCCTGGCACAACTTAACTCCATTTCCCCTTGTCCTACCACTCTCCACCAGGGAGAATAGACCAACACCCACCTCTCTACAACCTCCCTTCAAGTAGTTGTAGAGAGCGATGAGGTCTCCCCTCAATTTCCTCTTCTTTAGGCTAAACAGCCCCATACATCCTGGTCTGGACAGAGCAGTAATTAATTACTGTAAATAATGTTAATGGAGAAAAAATAATCAGTCTGTGTTTTAGAAGTGTACTTGTTTGTGTTTCCATGGAGAGTCCCAAACCTCAGAAAGTCAACATTCATAAGAGGTGGCTTGTTGTCTGTAGTTTTCCATCTGCAGGCAAAATCAATGTTCACCTAACAACAGTATATTATCACCTTTGCAAACATCTTGACTTCTGAACAATAGCATTTTGGACTGTCACACAGCAGTATCATTCCTAATAATAAAAAACATGCACTTCTTCAGGCAATAGAATGTATTTTAGATTTTAACACCAGTATTGCTTCATCTTCCTGCTGTTTTGATCCCCATCAACCTGACATATCGCTGTCAAGAGTTTATGGCATTGTGGGAGTAGTCTGTATAATGTTACTATGACTTCAACTACTTTTCTCCATATCTATATGAATCATGGATTATCCATATAATATATTTGAGTTTTGTCATCTTCAGGGAATAAGCATGGTTTTTAATCTTAAAAAAAATCTTTTACTAAGGTGGTAAGATGACTTAATTGCTGTTAATGCCCGCTGCTGTATATTCAGCCTCTCTTGATACAACCAGAACTTTTTAGACATGTGTATGCCTGCAGAAAAAGTAGTGTTTAGATATTAAAACATATCACACGTAGGAGATTAAACTACTTCTGCATTTAAAGAATATTTATACACTTTGCGTGATTTTGGACATAGTAAGAGGTGCAATCTTCTTGCAACTGCCAACTGTGTGTTAGCAGGATGTTTAGGAAAATGACATTACTTCTTGCCTAATGAATGTAGCTGTCTCTGTAGTATAGTTTCAGAGTGGGAAAGAGGAAAAAATTGTCTTCTTCCATTTCTTACACCTCACATACATACTGAGAGGGGAAGAATAGTGCAACTGTAGAATGCCCAAAAGATATATTCCTACCCCTAATGCAAGCTAAAGTACTATGTCTTTAATATATTGTACATATCAAAGTATTTGATATGACAGAGAAAAATAGTAAGTAATGGAGAAGATAAGAAGTTTACTTGTACTTCTTTCTTAAGTACTATTAAAAGCACAAGTAAGCCTCTCAACCTTCATAAAAATAAGCATGTATTTTTAAAAAAATGTGCATTTGCAGAAAAGGATTTTTTTTTTAGATATTTCAAAACACATTTATTAAAATAAATTTTTTATAAAATGCTACCTACTTTACTACACGGGGAGAGGAGTATGAACTCAATATATTCTCCTTATTTCCTCAGAATAAGATGTTCTCCAACAAGTACACTGAGTGCTTTTTATTAGCAAAATAAAGTATCTCCTATTACAGGCAAGTGTTTTATTTATTATGTATTTCAAAACTTTAAAAATCCTAGCTTTATCCTTACTTTGCTGCCCTTTGAAAATGACGTCCCATATACCAATAAAAAATTTCCATAGACTTCAGTGAGCTTTTTTGAGAACCCCATATACAAAGGCTCAATTCCAAAGCCTTAGAGCAAAGATGCATTGAAAGAAAATGCGAGTTTCAAGCACTAAAGTTCCTCTTAAAAGCTTGTATTTTCTGTTTTGAAAATCCATATGACAGGAATTTTCTATGGATCTTTAAATTTTAACTTTTTTTTTTTTAACTTGTACATTTGTATTTAATAATTTATTTACACTTTTTTAATTTGTCTGTCCTATGATAAAAAATATATTTTTGGTTAATTGGTGGCATGAGAGTATAGATGCTTTATAATTACACGCCATACATGCTGCATGCAATACATGCTGAATTCCAGGCCAGCAGTTTTGTGCCAAACATGGATATAGTGTGAAAGGCTGAAAACAAGAGGAGAAGCAGATGAAGAATACTGATGAAGCATAAAACAATCCAAAAGCATTTAAAAGCCCCATTTTTTTAAGGAGAATTTTTGAGTCACCCTGAATTTCTACATAACAATCTTCCTTTGGGTTTGGATTATTTTTAATTTTTATTGTCTTGTCATTGTTAAATGAATTTTGTCTACTGTGTTCTTTAATACGTTTAGGATGTCCTTGTCTAATGCAAAATATTATGTTCCTTAACAGATTTTTGTTATGGTTACTATTAGGGGGAAAAAACCCAATTTGATAGAATTAGGCAACAAACTGAGTGGATAATGTACCATGTAGGTGACTTAGCACATACAACATGTGATTTAAATTTTCAGCTTATATTCTGCTGTAGAAGAGAAACAATGTAGAAGAGTAATTTCTATAATCATTTATTTGTCCATTGCTCACTAACATCAAAGAAAAATCAGTAAGTAAATGTGTCATACTATTTCTTTTCTGGTATGGAGAGTCACTTTGATAATCAATTCATTTCTAAGGGATGCTGCAGTAGATTTTCTGGATTTTTTTCCCCTTTATATTATTGGTTCAGGAATTCTTTGCAAAGTTCAGTGAGGTTCATTATCTTATCTGAAGAAAATGGATCTGGTACTTTCGAGACACTTTCTTTCTGTGACTTTTCTAATTAAATCTCTCCCATCAGACAAAAAGCTGCCCTTTTTACTTGACAAACATTTGTTCTAATTTGGCCTTCACTATTTTTTTGTACTTGTACTTCTCTCTCTCCCTCTCCCTCTCTCTCCACTAACAGCAGCAGCAGCAGCTGTTAGTCACAGGATCACAGTGTCTGACATTTACTCTGAATGTACTTGCTTATTAAAATATTTCACTGTTAGACAAGCTTATCAGCCGAAAAATGCAATAAAGAAGTTCCAGTGTATTGGGTGAGTACATTTCTAATGCATTTCTAGTATTTCAATGCAAAATGCATGCATTTGTAGATATAAAATTAAATTAACCTTCCCTAAAAGGTTGTTTTGAAAAGTAAATAATCAAGTATTACTCAAGTGGCAAGGCCCAATCTGCTGAAAAGATGTATATTATATGTGTGTGTGTGTGTGTATATGTGTGTATATGTTTCAAGAGCTCTGCCTCAGAGTGGATTATCCTATGGGGAGTGGGAACAAATTTCAAGAAAAGTTTAACCAAAGCACTTTTTCTTAGAAAAAAACCTCAATGAACACTTTCTGTGGACAGGTGGATCTCTGACTAATTCTTCAGGTCTGTACTTTTCTCTGCCGTGAAATAATGTGATAGGAGATTAAGTGCTCACAGAGGAATCAAGTGTTTGGTCTTTCGGTTTTCGCACTGGACTGTGCGAAGATATGCTGAGGCTGTGACAAGCACCGCCGTACGCAGTTCATGCTGCTGTTCTGTTACGCTCTCCAGTGTCATTAGCTTGCCAGCCATGTAGTCTGTAAGTAATAGGTTGCAATAGCAGCCGAAATTGACAAGTGCTTAGCCCAGAGCATGGATTGAATGTAATTCATAGGGCTCCTGAGTTAATTTCCAATACCTGTTTCATCAAGGCAGACTGATAGATGGCTGCCAGCATCTTCTGGCTTTGTCAGTAAATCCCTGAGTCTTTTACTGCCATTATTTTGGAGTTGTTGTTATTTTTTGTCCTCTCTTTTGTCCCCTTTTTCAGCTCCCCTTTTCATTCCAGTCTTTTTTTTTTCTCCTTTTTTCTTCTATCTCTCTCTCTTTTTTCGTTTTTGTTTTTTTTTTTTTCCCTAGCATTCTTTCACTTACACTTGCTCCTCCCTGTTTCCATAACTCTAAATGGAGCTTACTCTGTAGGCACATCATTCATTTAGATTAGAGGCCCTTGCAGCTAAACGCAAGACCTTCAGATGTTATTGAAGTGCATTTTTCCATGTGGTCCTGTTTAAAGTGATGTTCCTTTAGGGACTGTGGGGTGAAATATGAAGTTATCTGGGAGAGTAAATCTGAGATGTTGGACAGATGGTGAAGCATCAGTGCATCCACAGAAATGCATTTCATTTTTATACAGGAATGTTTTCAATCAGTTTCAGCCTGAGAAAACAGTTGCGTCTATTGCATCATTGGAAATTCATGTGAGTTTTTGTTGGATTTTTTGGTTTGCTTGTTTTTATGTCTTAGATCAATAGTTAAAGTAATAAAACCATAATAAATTTTAAATATATTTATGAATGATTTGGATGTGCAGAGAGAAAAAAGCACAATTCAGGATCTCAAAACTGACAGGAAAAAAGCAATAAAAATATGGAAAAGAAACATTACACACTGAAGTCACAGGAAGCTCTGGGTGATAAAAAATGTACCCATTTTCTTTGGATTATGCAAATTCATTTATAATATCAGCTATATTTCAGAAATACGAACTGAAAAATTTGTTATTTCAACTATGTAGAATAACAGTCGTTCCCATAGACCTCATGGATGTATCACCAATTTTAAAAATGCTTTTAGAGTATATCCTCCTGTAGTAGAGGAATTATTTTTTAACATTTGAGAATTTTTTAAAAAATGGCTACAAATAGTATGCGAGGATACAATGTGAAGTTTCAGTCTATCTATCTGCAATCACTTCTACTGTGTGACCATTTACATTATGGTGTTGCTTAGTAAAGGAAATATCTAACTTGCATGGCTAAATGTCTCTTCATTTTAATTCTACTTGTATTATTTTTTAATCAAACTACAGACAATTCTCTCTTTGCTGCATACTTTGTGCAGCTATGAAATCATACGGAAGAATCTTCTAAGCCACTGCTGAAAAAAACATTGCCAGTCAGGAGCACACAGTCTTTGCTTTGCATTACGTTTTGGGTTAGCTGATATAAATCTGTGTTGCCAATAGAACATAGCCATTTGCTGGCTTTTCGCTTGTTTATTGGTGTCTGGGGTTTGTTTGGTTGGTTGGTTTTTGCTTTGTGGTATTTTTTGTTATTTATTATTTTTGTTTGTTGGTTGGTTTTGGAATTTGATGTTGTTACTCTGTTTGTTTTTTTTTTTAAATGAAAAGAATGGAGGCATGCCATCAAATTTCCCTGCTGTGTTTCCCCAACTATAGCATCTAATACCTTCATTGTATATTATTGCAAGTCTGAGTGATCTACCTGATTTCTCTGCTCTCCTGGAGAAATCAATACTTATAGGACTCTTTTGACAGTCATGTCAATAAAGAAAGAGTTGTAAGAAGGAAAAAAAGAAGCCAGCAGATAAACTAATGCAAAGGGCACAAGTAGCCAGAGCGCCAGCTTCTGAGGGTGGCTGCCATTGCTGGACGGGTACCTGATAGTAGTAGTGGGGTAAATGTGTCATTAAAAATACTTTTAGTAACAATACGAGCCATATCGACATTGGGGATTTCCTAAAATACATTTTAGAGTGGTTTTGTTTTTTTTTAATTATTTTGCAGTTTCTATAAGTCTACCTGATTTTTAGCTCAATCATTCCTTGTAGAATCTGTTAGGTTTTCTTAGAAACACAGAATCATAGAATGGTTTGTGCTGGAAGTGACCTTAAAGATCATCTAGTTCCAGCTGCGCTGCCGTGAGGAGGGACATCTTCCAGTAGACCAGGTTGCTCAGAGCCCCATCAAAACAACCTGGCCTTAAACATTTCCAGGGAGGGGGGTTCTACCACCTTTCTGGGAAACTTATTCCAGTGTTTCACCACCCTCATAGTAAATACCTACTTTGCTATATCTAGTCTAAATCTGTCCTTTTTCATTTTAAAGCCATTACCCTCCCTTGTCCCATCACTTCACTCCCCAATAGAGTCTGCTCCCATCTTTCTTGTAGGTCCCCTTTAAGTACTAGAAGGCCTCTGTAAGGTCTCCCTGGAGCCTTCTCTTAGAGTGTCCTCACAGGACAGGTGCTCCAGCTCCCTGATCATCTTTGTGGCCCTCCTCTGGACTCACTCTAACAGATCCATATCCTTCCTGTGTTGAGGCTCTAAAGCTGAATACAGTACTCTAGGTGAGGTCTTACCAGAGAAGAGGATAAGAGTCACCCCCTTTGACATGCTGCCACACTTACTTTTCATGCAACCCAGGATGCGATTGGCTTTCTGGGCTGCTGGAGTAGACCAGTGGTTCATGTTCAGTTTTTCATCCACCAGCACCCTCAAGATCTTCTCCCCAGGGCTGCGCTTAATCCACAATTTGTACATGGCATTGACCCAAGGCAGGTGCAGGACCTTGAACATGGCCTTGTTGAACTTCACAAGGCTGGACTGGGCCCACCTCTCAACCCTGTCAAGGTCCCTCTGGATGGCATCTCTTCTCTCCAGCATGTTTACCACACAACTTAGCGTCACTTGCAAACTTGCTGAGGGTGCACTCAATCCCACTGTCTAAACCACCAATAAAGACATTAAACAGCACCAGTCCACATACTAATGTCCGAGGAGCACCACTCATCACTAGTGTCCAATCAGACAGTGTTGATCATTTCTTAAAAATATAATTAATTTGCCACTAGCTCTTAACCTGCCATTTTGCTTTGTTTTGTTTTTCTTTGAGAAAAAGTTTTCCTTTTTGTTCTTTTTTTTTTGGAAATCTGTCTCAGGACATGATACTTTCTAGAAATGGATTAAACTTAGCTTCCTAACAATATTTTATTCTGAGTTTAAAGAATTTTGATTACATTTTATGACAGCTAACCAAGGTCAAGGAGCCTAGTTTCTTTCCATCAAATGAACATTGGTGAGAAAAATACAACCTGATTTTTTCCCTTTTGTTATCTGGGTTTAGTCTTATTCATTTTGTACTTATTTCCAGTTCATGCATTCAAAACAATTAAGTAAACAAATACTATTGCTATTTCAATTGTTTATAAATAATAAAAAAGGGAAACACATCTAAATAAATGCAGATACAGGATGCACCTAGAGGATGTTGGCTAAGAGATTGTTCCTTGAATAAATTCTTATACTTTCTGTCTGTCATCAGTTTGGAGAACAGAAGCGTGTGTTTGTAAGTCTGAATAGCCACATATGATTATTTAATGAAAAACATTGAATCAATGAACCCAGAATAATTTCAGCTGCAGATGCTTAATGAATTTGCCCTTGGTTGTTCTGCAACTTGCCCCAGATATACAATTTTCTTTGAAAGTCCTTGCATGACATATTGTAAAATTCGAACACAGCCAGTTTAGTCCAGAATTACTTTTGTTTTAATTTAGTTCTCAGGGTGCTTGCAGACTAGCATAGGGCAGCAGTAGCTATCATAAACACCATAGGCATATAATATAGTTTGGGGTGCTATAAAAGTCAGTGCATATCAATTCTGACTTTCGACCTGACAAACCAACCAGTGAACAGCAGGTGGTGGGTAGCTATTTCATGCCCTGGAAGGCAGAAAAAATGATGGAACTTAGTATTTGAAGGATGGCTACTCGTATAGTTTCATTTCACTGGGTGTAACCTGACATCAAACGGTGGAAGAAGTAGAATGTCAGGAAACAACTTTTATAATTAGTTCTATATAAGCTATTTACAAGGTCACCTTAATTTTCACTACATATCTACTGAGATTTCCTTCTTTGTCAAGGTATGATTAAAACTTCCTGTAGCTTCTGAAATATTTCAGCAATGGAATCTTTCTGAGTAGTCTTTATGTTAGAGAATATTGTTTAATACTATATGGATAAACCTCAAGTTATTATTTTATTAGCTTAGGCAATATTTTATTGATAATCTTTGTTAACATAAGCAGTTTGACCTAACTTAGCAGGGTAAAAAGATCAGTTAGGAAGAGAAAAAAATTAATCTTATTTATAAACTAAGATGTAGATATTACTGCTATTAACATCAATTCTTTTGTTAAATTGTTTCTGACGTTTCCTCAAATCATTTGTGAAATGACCACTTCACTTGAGAGCCTTCACAGTATTATAATAGATTGCTGCACTCTGTACACTGCTTATTGTATATGTTGACATGAAGTGGTATTTGGGTGAAGTAATACGTCATCTGAAAAAATGAATGCCCTACAAAATAAAACAATTACACCCTTATTAAAGATTTGTGATGATATGTGACTATAAATTGGCATCCTTAATTTTCTGAAAAATGTGTTGGTAAAGCTTTAGAATTCTTTGAAACCTTCTGATGAGTGGATGCTTCAGTACCAGTACTAGAATATGTTTAAGACTGATGCAAGTTTAGGACAGGGTTGTTGATTTAGGACACAGGTTAATGGAGGTCATCATGTTATGGCTTTTTTTGCAGAATTAGAAAGAAGGCAAAGACCAAGACTGCAGTGAAAGTTAAACTTTAGCAAGAAGAGTCTGCTTTCTAAGCTATATGTCTGGGTCTGCAGGTGGTTAGGACTGGAGATGTAATTTTTAGGGGGATCTGACAGGTTATACCTGGAAATGAGTCCATTGTGGACTATCAGAGCATGATAAGAAGTAGCAGGAGAATCTGGATGGGAATAGATCTAAATCTGACAGGGGCTTTTGAAATTAAAATTCGCGTTTAGATTCTGGTCTCTGGGGACCATTGTGTATTAATCTTAAGTATGGGAGGGTTACAGGGCTTTGTCCTTATCATCCGTGTATTACGTGTTGGCGATCACATGTCTGGGATTAATGCTTGGTACGGATTTAAGGCCAGTCTGGGCAGCTACCAATTTGGATTTACTGTTCAGTGAATCAGAAGTAGCTGAACTTCATTTATAAATTTGATTCACAGGGTCTACTCAAAAGCACTAGCTTCTGAGTAATGTTAGGTTTTGTCTGGCAGGGGGTTGATGGTTTAGGGGTAGTCTATGTGGCTAAATTGAAAACAACCAAGCTTATGAGCCAGTTTATAAACTGAATTGCTGATTGTCTACATTAATAGCGATTCTCACACTCTTTTGCTCTTAGGGATCTTGAAAGGAAATTCTGTGGTACCACGTGTGTATGAATTCGTGTGTTTGTACAAGCAAGTATGCAACGCAAAGGGGTTTAAGAAAAAGTTATCCTACAAAGCAAAACGATACAAAACACTGATTTTCAAAAACAACACTAACAAGATGAGAAAATTCAGTTACCATGTGTAAGAAAAAATAACCATTACTTTGCAGACAATCTTATTACTGTCTCCTACACATCACTTCTTGAGCTTGACCTGAGTTGCCATATACTTATTTCCAAGATCTTGGGAATAACCAGAAAAAATTCTAAGTATTTCCAAATTATGAAATTTACTAGCCCTGAAATATGGATTTAAGCCAGTCAATGATGCTTGGCCTCAGAGCCAAGTTACAATAGTTTCGCTACTTCGATTTAGCATGTTAGACCTAGATATTACTTGGCCAAGGCCCGGATGGCACCTGGGAGCATCTCTTCCCCCTCCCTCCTTGCTTCCTGTGAGGTTTAGATCTGAAGCACCAGGGTCTTAAGGGTTTGGAGTGAGCGCTGTGGTCAGATTTTGGAAAGGGTTGCATTTACTATGTCTCAGTCAGAGGTCATCTGATTACGTGTGAGACTTGGGGCTGGTGGGGTCATGCTGGTCATGCATAGATTTGAGTTGAGATACATGTCAGCATCTCAGATAAATCAACCAAGACTGTATATACTATCCACCGTCTTCTAGTCAGTTTTTCCTCCTAGCCTATTTTCTTTCATAGCCTTGCAACCTCACACAATTTTATATTTTGGAGGTCCCATCCCTTTCTCTCATCTTTCAATGTGACATCAAAGATAGTGTAGCTTCAAAAGAGAAAAGTAGGATTTAAGGCCATTTTCTGTTCTATTGAAGACAATGTTAAAGAGGGGAACTACTCTAACTGAAATATCTGCTTTTGAAAGGTTTCTGTTGATGAATAGCTCAATGTTTATGGAAAGAATTTCACATTCTGATAGGAGTATCAGTATTTAGAAAATCAAAAGTCTTTGTGCCTGCCAGTGAACTGACATAAAGAAATTGGGATGAAGATCTATGCATAAAATTGAAAAAGAAATCAATAATATACAGTATCATAGGAAAGGTGATTGTGTGAAAAAAAAAAGAATTTCTGTTGCGTTTCATTAGATAGCACTACTGACTGGTTCAGAAAAAGTGTTTTGTCAGATACACCAATGTAGCTTTTCTGAACTGATTAATTACCTCACTAAAAAGAACAGAATTTGCTTTAAAATCTGCAACAACACTATAATTTCTGACTTAAAAAACCACTGTAGGAAATAGAGTAATATGCCTTCTCCTGTATGGTGTTTATATCCTAGATGTTGCTCTGTGAAAGAATTTTTCTGATCCTAACAAGCTTAGGAAATTATTAAGAAGGACTGTGTCATTTTCACATGCAATGGACTTTTTACTGATTGCATAGTGCCTGTTATCTGCAGTTTTTCCAGCTGTCTTTTCTGTGGAAAGCCAGACATCACGGCAATGTAAGTGGAGCTGTTGTCCTGATCAGATACAGTCATAGATACTCCATAGTAGTTGGGAAGTTTAATTCTTATGATCTTGCTTTGACTGAAAGAAGCTCTGACCAGGTCCTGGACAGAGGTACATCAAAGCTGCAAGGATTTATCTTGTTACAAACTAAGTACATCGAAACTAAGTCGAAATTTTTGTTTGTTTGTGGTCTTCTGGTTCCCTGATTTTAATGGGAACTTCGAATATTCTTGCAGAAATAGAGAGATGGTTTTCAGTTCTGGGTCAATAATATGTTTTAACAACCTTCAAAATCAGATCAAAAGTTTGCACTTATTCAGATCAAAGCAGCTGTATATAAATATTGGTAAGATTTATTTTGCTTAAAAAGACTGATTTGAAAATTTAATAGCCAGCTGAAGCTAACTAGATGTCCTCTGAAATAGATAAAGAGAGATAGATGCCATCAGAAGGTGATTCATCCAGTCTTAGACAGCTAACTTAGTCTAGAATGAATTGTCTGCTGGAGGTGTCCATCTCTATCCATTTCCTTCAGAGAAAGCATAGATGACTAATTTAATCTTCCAAAGTCACTTCTTTACAAGCTTGACTGAAGTTCAATAAAACGAACCTTTCCCTCAGTTCTATTGCAGGAATCTCACACCAAAATAATTAAATATGAACCAGCTTTGCAATGTACACTTTTTAGCTATGGGTTGGTGCTAATCAAACACCTACACCTAAATCCCCAAGATGTTTGAAAAACTTCAGGAAAGATTTAAAGCTTTGTAGTACAGGTCGGTGCTTTTAAGCAAATAGTAAAGACTTCTCTTTCTTTACTGGGGGCTCTCCCTCATGATTCTCATGTATCATTACTTTCACCACACAGTTATGTCAACTTCCCCCAGTAGAACTAATTCAGCAACCAGCTCTTTATGTGACCAGTCTTTTTTGATACATTCAAATTATTTCCTTTGATTAGATTTTTTTTTTATGCTGCATCTCAGCAGGATACTTTCTCAGAAATTCAGCCATTTGTCTGAAAATTAATGTGCCTTTTTCAAACATCTACCTTTGTCAAGATAAAAATATCCCATTTTCTATCCTGTATGTCACATCCCCTTATGAGGCTTCTAAGCAGTGGCTGTCTTCCTTTGTTGTTTCTTTCAGAAGTTTAACGAAAGTCTCTTTCAGTAGTTGTAACAGAAACCCTGAAAAGTAATCTCCCTACACAAGAGTGTGCATCCTGCTTTTTGGAGTATTCTGAAAATATGAATGCCTGTCTCTCATCTTTAATTGCTAACCTAATTTAGTTGTTTGTTTAATTTAACTGTTAATTACCTAATTTTCCCATATACTTTTATCTAGAGAGTGATTACGTATACATGGTACAGAGTATTTGTTCTGGAAGTCTTTCTAACAAACAGGTATTAAACTTCACAGATTAAAGCCAGTGTTCAAATCCCCTGGTTTTTGTACTACTTCCCCCACCACTTTCAGCAAACTGAAGTCATGTGCATTAGTTCTATCATGCACTCAACTGGGCTGCCTTCTTGTATTGTTACTGCAGAGGGAGAACCAAGAAAACAAACAAAAAAATCTGGTATATGGAGTGATTTTTCTTGATTAGAGAAGTCTTGCTGTTGAGCACTGTGAGGACCATGGGTATATGGCAGACAGCTGAACTGAATGAAACCCTTAGAAAGAGGAGGAACACGTGGTAAGAAAATGATCTGCTTTACATGCACGGTTTTCAAAAGTAAGTCTCATGCTCATATTAGTGCTTCTTTAATTGCAGGCAAATTGTTTTGCCTTCCTTGAATATTAAAATTATAGTTTTCTTCCTTCATTGATTTTTTTTTCCCCTATTATATACCAAACTGTTATCAGAAAGCGTAAGAGCACATACTGCCTGTCCGGTGTTAAACATGGTCCTGAAGACCTTAAAGCCCAAGCTTGAGACAAGGGATGAGATTCACTAAGAGTCTTTGTGGACATGCCGATATGTAATATCAGCAGCTTGAGAATTTATAGGGTTGTTCTGTTTAGGCTGTTTTTCAGCAGAACAGAGATCACAATTAAAAAGAATTTAGGAGCAAATGGCTTTTAAGCTCATCTTCTTAAACTAAGAGAGGTGCATAGTTACACAGTTCATCACATTTCATATGTTTAATTTTAGGTATATAAATCTTTGACATTGAAATATCAGCTAGTCATACTATTATTACCATGATAACAATTTGTGACATAATTCTCCTGATCTATTTTGATATCTGTATTAAAGTAATATGAAGAAGTTACTTATTTTCTTTGACTTTCAAGAGTCACTAAGTTGATTAATTCAGATGTGCACATCTGAGACAAATCCTATTTCAAATATCTGCATACGATGACACACATTCTAATTTTCCAGAATTTCCTAAATCTGTTGAGTCTTAAAAGTTTTATAAAAGTAAAAAAAAAATATTAATAAGGAACTGTTTTCCCTTTTTGCATTTTCGTTTACCAGCTTTTTTAGATATGACCTTTACTATTACTTTTATGCTCTTCCAAGTAGCTCAATAGTTTTAATTTACAAACAAATCCACAAACCCAGTGACAACAAAATCAGTTTTATCTGAGCAACTTGATGAAAAGAATCACAACTACAAATGATGTAGGTCAATCATAGAATCATAGAATGGCATAGGCTGGAAGGGACCTTAGAGACCATCTAGTCCAACCTCCCTGTCATGGGCAGGGACACCTCTCAACTAGATCAGGCTACTCAAGGCTCCGTCCAACTTGGCCTTGGACACCTCCAGGGAGGGGGCAGCCACAACATCTCTGGGCAATTTATTCCAAAGTCTTGCTGCCCTCATACTGAAGAATTTCTTTCTAAGATCTAATCTAAATCTGTTCTCCTTCAACTTAAACCCATTTCCCCTTGTCCTATCAGTGGACACTCTTGTAAAAAGTCCCTCCCCAGCCTTCCTGTAGGTTCTTTTCAGGTATTAGAAGGCAGCTATTAGGCCCCCCCAAAGTCTTCTCTTTTCAAGACTGAACAAACATAGCTCCCTCAGCCTGTCCTCATAGCAGAGGTGCTCCAGCCCCTGAATCATCTTTGCGGCCCTCCTCTGAGCACGCTCCAACAGATCTATGTCCCTCTCACAGTGGGGACACCAGAACTGGACATTTTGATTTGTTGAAGCTCATGCAGTTTGCACTGGCCCATTTCTCAAACCTATCAAGGTCTCTCTGGACGGCATCTCTTCCCTCGAGTGAGTCCAGGGCAGCACACAGCTTGGTGTCCTCGGCAAACTTACTGAGGGTGCACTCAATGCCGTCATCCGTGTCACTGACACAGATCTTGAACAGCACTGAACCCAGAACAGACATTGTGCTATTGACCACAACTCTTTGAGTGCGACCATCCAGCCAGTTCTTTATCCACCGAATGGTCCATCTGTCAAATCCATGTATCTCCATTTTAGAAACAAGGATGTCATGTGGGACACCTTGCACAAGTCCAGAAAAATGACATCGGTTGCTTTTCTCATGTCAGCCAGTGCTGTAGCTCTGTTGTAGAAGGCCACTAAATTAGTCAGGCACGACTTACACCTAGTGAAGCCATGCTGGTTATCACCAACCGCTTGATTACTTTTTATGTGGCTTAGTACAGCTGCCAGGAGAATCTGTTTAGTGATTTTACCTGGCACAGAGGTAAGGCTGACTGGTCTCTAGTTACTCGGGTTGTCTTTGTTTCCTTTTTTAAAGATGGGGGTTATGTTTACCCTTTCCCAATCTGTGGGAACCTCACCAGACTGCCAGGACCTCTCAAATACGATGGCCAGTGGCCTAGAAAATTCAACCGCCAGTTCCTTCAGGACCCTTGGATGTATCTCATCAGGTCCCATGGACCTGTGCACCTTCAGGTTCTCTAGGCGTTCCTGGACCTGATCTGCTCCTACCTTGAGTGATTCGTCACTCTCCCAGACCCAGCCAACACCCTCAGTGATTTGGGTGGTGTGGTTCGAGTGGTTGCCACTGAAGACTGAGGCAAAAAAGTTGTTGAGTATTTCAGCCTTCTCCACGTCCTCAGTAACCAGGTCACCTGTATCCTTCTGGAGAGGCCCCACATTCTCTCTCATTTTTCTTTTTTCTCTTATGTACCTGTAAAATCCTTTTTGATTATTTCTAATATCGCTGGCCAGATTTGACTCAGTCAGGGCCTTAGCTTTTGTAATTACACGAGCAACTTCCTTGTAGTTATCCCAGATTACCAGTCGCTGCTTCCACACTTTGTGTGTTTCCCTTTTGTATTTGATTTTTGCCAGGAGTTCTTTGTTTATCCATATAGGTCTCCCGGTGTTTTTCCATGATTTCTTCCTTCTAGGGATTGTCACGTCCCACTCAGGAGAGAGGGACAAGTGACTTTCAGGTTCGTAATACACCAACGGCGTGGACAACGGTGAGACAAGTCTCAAGGCCCAAACACAAACATTTATTAATTTATCACAACGTATAGATCGGACTCACAACAACTGATTCTAATTTAAAAGCATGATAGGGCAGACAATATAACAAAAAATCCAGAAAAAAGGCTAAATAAGCAATGCACTACAACAACTTAATAACAAGGAGTAATAAAGGACATCTAAACACAATATTAAGACAGATCATATTACACTTAACCCTCACAAGAAAGAAATTTAGGCACAAAACTAAATAAACGGTATGATAAACTTTGCATTACTTAATGAGGAAAAGAGAAAGGGGGGGTGCCAAAGCAGAGTTTAGGATGCATCTGTCTTTGCCTTCTTTCTTCTTTTCTTCTTTTTCTTCTTTCTTCCTCTTCTTCTTCTTTCTTTACCTTGCCTCAATTTATACACAATTTTCTACGTGTGGACCTGCAGAATGTCAGGCAGCGGATTGAGGCCCTCCATTATTTCCAGTAATTCTTGTTTCCAGTAATTCTCGTTTCCAGTAATTCTCATTAACACGTACGAATGTCCAATCATTAACATGTGCAAATGCCTCATCTCTTTGGAAGATATGCTAGAGATAAGGCCATCCTGCCTCCACAAGTTTTCCTAATCTCTTTACATGTTTGGTGCCAGGGCTGTTTGAGGCATTTGCATCCTTATTACATCGCCTCTCTACAACATTCCATCACTTTTCTGACCATGAAGAGGGTTTGTAAAAAATTACAAGAAATGTTTAAGGCAAAATCCATGAATCAATCTGCTACAGGGATGCAATGCCTTTGAGCTTGGAGCGGATGATCCTTGAAAGTCAACCAGCTTTCTTGGACTCCCAGTCCCTCCAGGGCTTTATCCCATGGCACACTACCAAGGAGGTTCCTGAAGAGGCAAAAGTCAGCTCTTCTGAAATCAAGGATACCAAGCTTGCTGAGCTTCCTCCTCTTAGCTGCCCTTAGGATCTCAAACTCCACCATCTCATGGTCACTGCAGGCAAGGCCGCCCACAAGTTTAACATTACTCACCAGCCCTTCCCTATTGACAAGAACAAGATCTAATGTGCCATCTGTCCCCATTGGTTCCTCTATCACTTGGATAAGGAAGCTATCATCAATGCATTTCAAGAATCTCCTGAATTGCTTATTTCCTGATGTGTTGTTCTTCCAATTGATGTCGGGGTGATTAAAATCCCCCATGAGGATCAGGGCTTGTGAATGAGCAGCAAGTCCTATCTGCTTATGAAGGGTCTTGTCCACTTGGTCCTCCTGATTGGTTGGTCTGTAGCACATCCCCACTGTAAAGTCTCCTTCCTTTCCTTTCATCCTGGTCCACAGGCACTCGATTTTTCCATCATCACTTGCCAGGTGGAGCTCCATGCCTTCTAGCCTTTTATGGACATAGAGGGCAATACTCCCTCCTCGTTTCACCTGCCTGTCCTTCCTGAACAGTTTATACCCCTCTAGTCCAACACACCAATCACATGAGTCATTCCACCATGTCTCTGTGATGCCGATCAGGTCATAGCGCTGCAGACTGACAAGCATCTCCAGCTCCTCTTGTTTATTGCCCAGGCTGCAGGCATTCATATAAAGGCATTTGAGTTGAGCCCCTGATAAGGTACCTGGAGCCCCCAAAAAAGTATGGTTGTACTTCATCTGTGCTAGTGACTCTGCTTCTTATGTCACTATGTGTATCCCAGGGTCATTTTCATTTGATCTGGTTGTAATCCCTTCCCGCTTTGTATCTAGTTAAAGAATGTTCTATGAGTCCTGCCAGCTCATGACTGAGGATCCTTTTACGTCGTTGCATCATTTGAACTCCATCTGGTTTTAGTAGACCAGATGCCGTGTAAATCTCTCCATGGTTAAAAAAAACAAAGCTAGACCGTTGGCACCACACTTTTAGCCAAGTATTAATCTACTTCAGTTTGTTGAACCTTCCACTACTTCTCCTCGTAATTGAAGGAATGGAGGCAAACACAACCCGTGCACTTGATCCTTCAAGCATTCATCCCAGAGCCCTAAAGTCCCTTTTGATTGCTTCTAGACTTCTCTCTGCTATCTCATCATTACCAATCTGCATAACCAGAAGCGGATAATAATCAGAGGGTTTAATCAGACCTGGAAGCTCGTTAATAATATCCTTAACCTGGACCCCAGGCAGGCAGCAGACCTCCCTGTGGGTTGGATCCGAGTAGCAGATAGGGCCCCCTGTTCCCCTTAGAAGGGAGTGCCCCGCAACAATTACTCTCCTTTTTTTTCTTGGACAAAGAAGCCCTAATGCGTGTGGCTGACTGATTCACCCTTGACAGCCCTACGGGTGAACCTCCACCTGTCTCTTCCTTTGCCTGGCTCTCGTTGTTTAGAGCCCCATACCTGTTTTGCAAGGTCAACCATGCAGGTGAGGGAGACCAGGCAGGGTTTTTCCTTCCTCTCCTGGGAGTCATCTGCTTCCACTCCTCCCCATCCTTTAGGTCCCCTCCTTTTGCCTGATGACCAGAGGGGAGGGGATTTTCTTCTTGTGGAGCTTGCTGCTTATGATTCATGAAGTGGCTCCATCCATCTATCTCTCTCTCAGACTCCCTGATAGTCCTCAGCATTTCTACCTCATCCTTCAACTCAGTCACCAGGCTGAGCAGGTCGTTCACCTGGTCACATCTGACACAGGTGTCGTCTCCGCTACCCTCCATTGCAAGTGTCAGGCTCCAGCACTCTGCAGTCCAAGGCCTGAACACCTGAATGCTTGCGTGGGGCCTTTGTCTGAGTGCCCACAGTTTTTCTAAAGGCCTTTGATTGGGTTGCAACCATAATCGGTTCTGCAATCAAAAGACCTCTCAAAATTACGCACGGCTTTATTTACAGCACGTTCAAGCATTCTGCTGTTAACATCGACTTACCCTTTGTTACCTTGTGTTCAGTGTGTTCGGTGCCCTCCCCAAGACTTTTTATTGAAGCCTATTGAGGAGACAATTAACAGCTGGTTAATATCGGTAACATATACAATTAGTGGCTGGTTAACAGCGTTAATGCCTTGTTTAGATTACACATTGGTGATGGTGACTCTGCCCACACTAGCTTGGCAGCCTGCCCTCCAGCTTCTGGTTCCCAGCACACGATTTTCCTGGCTTAATAAAAGCCCCCAAAAAAGAGCTTTTGTTGAGTTTCTTTGCTTTAGATCCCTTCCGCAGTACAGTCTTACTTGCCCTGAAGGTGGTCTCTGCAGCAATGATCGATGGTGTGTTAATGTCCCGTCAATGACAGAAATGATCTGGTTAACTGCAGAAGTCAACAGCTTTGCCTGTGTTATAGGTGCTAAAATCCAGTAACTGTCCATGTGGACACTCTTAATCTAAACAGTGTGAAGCAAAACAAGCAGAATAAAGGCGGTTGGATCAAGCACTTCTCATTCGTCCACGACCATTTGGTTTTGTTTGGTGACTCATTATTGTGGGAAACCACACTAATTCTTCTGGTCCTTTCCTTGTTGTTCAGTGTGGCCTGTTCCAAAGTCTGGATTAGTTAGTGGTTCTTTCAATAAAGTATGACTCTGATTAAAAAAAAAAAAGAAAACATATAAAGTATAAATACCTGAAAAGTCAAAAAATGATCAGATCAAATAGTCAAAGGAACTCAGCATGCTGCCTTTATGGATATCTCTGGTTTTAGCGTTCTATTTTATTATAAAATTTGTATTGTCCTAATCCATTTTAACCATTTTGACAAGAATTGTCTGTAGATATTTTACTTTTGTGTAAGAGAACATACCATCCTGTAGTGTTTACTACATCTTTATCTAACCACATTTTAATATTATATTTAATACTATAATTATAAGATCCTGTCTATTCATTTTGATGTTGTTGCTTCTTTTTTCCCCTGTTTATTACACAATCTAGTGGAAATGTGCATGTATATAAAATAGTGAAGAGATGTTTTATTTCTTTCAGAAAATTTTTTGCTCTCCACTGTTGTTTGGTAGAAGCAGCAGTCATCAAATCTGCATAAACTGTGAAGTAATGAAGAACTTTATAATTCTCAGTGGAAATGTTAAGGTGCCTAATCTGCCACACCTCCAATCTCTATTTGTGGCAGACATATATTCATGTGAAAAATACTTTGAAAAGGTAAAACAATATATTTAATTTGATTAGCAATCAAAGTATTCACATGATGTTATCTAGTTATTTTCCAATACTTAGCAAATTAATTCAGTGGTGTTCTGAGTGGTTCCAAATTCTAGTATTCGGTATGCAGGTTTCTGCCTTCTTGAAATTTATGCAAATTTTCTAATACATTGTTATTTTTAATTACTGAAATCCCAAGAAATGCCAGCTATGATCAGAGTTCCACACATAAAACTGCTAAATAGGTTTCAGATGTTAAGTCTTGCTCAGATATGTTACATACCAAGGGTCATTTCTCTGAATGTAAATGTACAGTTACAGTATATTGCAAGAGGTTTTATTATGCAATTGAATGACTTCTGGAGTTACAAATAGCTGGTCAGAATGTAAAGTAGAGTATATGTTAATTTTGCCTGGCATGGTGTGGATCAGAACCAAATGGTTCCAGAAGTCTGTTACAATCATGCTTCCAGGAAAAGATTTACTTTCTTCAAGTGAAAATAGGATTTTGTTATTATTTTGATGAAGCATGAGCTAAACTTGAATACATTTTGCTTTGCTTTACCTAGCAAGCTTGAAATCATTCTGAAGTCATTTATCCAATGTCTGATATCAATACGTAAATGCTCCTAAAAATAGGAATCAGATTGCAAGTTTTCCATCTCCCAGCTGACCAACAAAGCTATTGGGCTAAAAGTCATGTTCACTCTAAAAAACTCTTGTTTGATTATGAAAGTAGAAGATGATAACTTGCTCTGCTTTGACCAAGCAAGTTGAAGCTACATATTTAATTTCATTTCAACACTGTATCTCATTAACCTCCCCATTGGAAAGCCATTAATGGATGGACTAGATGAGCAGACAAACTTAGATGAATGTCTGGGCCCAAAGAGTGGTGACTGGTGGAACAAACTCTAGTTGGAGGCTAGCAACAAGTGGTGTACCCCAGGGGTCAGTACTGGATGTAATCTTGTCTAACATCTTCATTAATTATATGGATGATGGAGCAGGATACACTTTCCATCAAGTTCAGTGATGACACAAAACTGGGAGAAGTAGCTGATACATCAGAGTGTCATCCTGCCATCCAGAGGGACCTTGAGTGGCTGGAGATGTGGACTGGCACCAAACTCATGTAGTTCAACAAGGAGAAGTCCCAAGTCCTGCACCTGGAGAGGAATAACCCTGAGTAGGAACACATGCTGGTGTACCTCTGTTATAGCAGTAATATCATACAAGAGATTTAAAAATATCCCTCTGCAGCAGGATCTAGACAGGCTGACCACTGGGCCAAGATCACATGAGTTTCAATAAGGCTAAATGCCGGGTCCTGCACTTCAGCCACAATAACCCCTGGCAGTGCTACAGGCTTGGGGAGGAGTGGCTGGAGACCTGCCAGGAAGAGAGGGATTTGGGAGTGTTGATGGACAGCTCATTGAACATGAGCCAGCAGTGTGCCCAGGTGGCCAAGGAAGCCAAGGGCATCCTGGCCTATATCAGGAATGGTGTTGTCAGCAGGTGATCATTCCCCTCTACTCAGCTTTGGTGAGGCCATACTTTGAGTACTGCATCCAGTTTTGTGTCTCTCAATACAAGAGGAATATTGAAGTGCTAGAGAAGGTACAGAGGCGGGCTACCAAGCTGATAAAGGATTTGGAACATATGTTATTTGAGGAATGGTTGAGGGATTTGAGGCTGTTTAGTGCGGAGAAGAGGATATTGAGGGGAGTCCTCATTGCGCTCTACAACTACTTGAAAGGAGGTTGTAGAGAGGCGGGAATTGGTCTGTGGTGAGTGACAGGACAAGGGGAAATGGCCTTAAGTTGTTCCAGGGGAGATTCAGGTTGGATATTAGGAAGAATTTCTTTACTGAGAGAGTTGTCAGGTTTTGGAACAGCCTCCCCAGGGAGGTGGTTGAGTCACCATCCCTGGAGGTGTTTAAGAAGTATTTAGAGAAGGGCAGATGTTGCGTTGAAGGACATGGTTCAGTGATGTTCATAGGTCTAGGAAAAGGTTGGACTCATCTTGAAGGTCTCTTCTATGATTCTATGATTTAATGATCTGTTTAAGACTCAGAGATATGAAACACTGCCAAGATGATAAATATTTTGAGACTAAAAAAAACATAATAATTTTCTTGGTCATGAATATAAGAGTCTTTTAACTTCTGTTGTGACTTGTAAGCTTGGTCGGACCCCTGAAACATTTGGGCAAATTTTAAAAGAGGTCAGGAAGAGACTGAAATCATAGGTGATAGGTTTGATATAAGGAAAGGAACTAATCTTAGCTTTCTAGGAAAAGAAAGCATCCAAAAAAAGCCTTTCATAAAGCTGACTAGAAAATAGGATCACATGCAAGAGTAACTACAATTGAGTTACTAAATATTAGTGATCATCAGTGCATACTTACAGCTGCAATAAAATTTAAACTTAGTGCTTAAGGTCATTGTTCTGACCTAGTAACTGATGTTTTAAGGCAAGCAAAGAACTCCAGTGAAAAAGGATTTAGACCATCATATATCAACAGACAATAGGAGGCAAGTGCAGAATGTAGATTTTCAGATAGCGGGGACTATCTAGTGCTCAATAATATATTAAGAAGTCAATGTTTCTAGTCATACTCAGGCTAAATATAGACTCTTAAAACTTCAGATCTAAGCAAGAAATATGAGAATATGTAAAGACATTATTTTTTTAATATCTCTTTTTTTATTTGACAATCAAAAAAGCAAATTATAATCCTTTTTGTTTGAACTACAGGGCTTGATCCTGATGTTAACTGAGAATGGAAGAGAGGAAAGAAAGACACTCTTGCTAATAGTTCTGTCTTTCTGCGTCATGTGGATTGCATATTGATAGGACAACCCACTGTCTACTTCAGTGTTTGTAAGCAACAGATGGGGCAGCTATCCATGAAAGCTGTAAGCCTGGATACTGCTGCTGACTGAACTGCAAAACAATCACATATGAAAAATTTGGAGGAGCTTAATAAGAAAAAGTTATAAATTCTCAGAACCAAAGGCAAAGATTTTAGAAGCCTTAGAACAGGATGCGTCTCAGGCACACCCTGGCAATCTAAAAATGTCCAGTCCAAAACAGTTGGTTAGACTGTCTCAGGCACCTCCATCTTCCAGCTCACCAAGATAGGTGGCAAAAATAAAGAGTTGTGATTTGGAAATTCTGTCTGTTTCTGTTGGCTTAGATTAGGTAACTGACTTTCAATGAGTAAAGTTGTGTAGAATGCATCCTCCTGTTTGAATCCAGAATTATTAGAACTCTATCTTTTGGGAATATTTGAGACCTATGGAATACAACAGGTTGTTTTAAAATGAAATAGAGAAGCTTAATAGAAAATTGTACTGGATATAGAATTATGTTATAGAATTGTCATTGTCACATAATAATTAATTAATTTTGTCTGGGATAGGTACAAACAGCCTGCAGCTTACCATCTTTTAATAAACTAAGCAGACATGTTACATAGTTGAGTAATTTCCAATATAAATTTTAACAAGTTTTGTTATTTTCCAATGCTTCTTTTAATTTCTTCTTATGTTTCTAATGTGAATCTAAGGAGTTTTTAGGATGATACATTTAACTGAGTGCATTTTTTAAAATATTATATGGCTCCTGGTTAGTTAATTTTTACTGTTCTATGGGATAATAGGTAAATTAGGCATTTTTCTTCCTTTGTCACCAGTTATTTTAATAGGATCCGTTGGCCTCTCTTTTTCTTGCGATGACTGTTGCAATTTCTTAATGTTGGCACTGCACTGATGTTAGCTGGTTCAAAATGCTCTCTATGAAAATCAAGCAAGTTATTCAGCCACTTGGCTCCTCAGATTGTTTTTTTTTTCATTGTGCTAATTTGCAGAAATGGGTTACTGTTTTCACTGCTAATGATGAGATCAGAATAAGCCGTTGCTGCTCTCACTGCACCGAGAGATACCCCTCTGCAAAGAGCAAGTATGTGTGAGGTTTTTTTTCCTGAGGAGTCAAGCTGTTAGCTCTGCTGCTAAATGCCTATATCAGCAAAGAACCTAAAAAAGTCAGAGAGTGTATTCTCTCTTTAATCCGCAGAATAGAATAGTTCCATCTATCAACAAGAAAAATACACTGTGTAAAGCGTAGAGGTATCCTTGAAAGAACAAAAGATGTGGCTGTAGTTATTACTCTTGAATGAGTTTCAATTTTTTCTGTACCAAGAAAAGTGGAAGGTATCAAGGAATTGTAGAGGACTTAAAAGGTTGCCTTAGTAAAGTATTTGTGGAGGCAATGCCCTCTTTCAGTTTATCTGAAATGACAAGTCATTTACATTGAATTGACATATCTACACAGGTATTAAAAATATACTACATGGTTCATTATCAGATAAGCTATTAAATAAAATCAGTAAAATGCTTTTCTGAGCATCTCAGGTTCTTAAAACATTGTTTACTTTGTTTCAGAACAAATGAAACATATGCAACAATAAGATCAGGTTGTTGCCCTTCACTCTTAGACCACCTCTTTTAAGAAACATAGAAATGTAAAGGTGCCTGTGTATATTTAATGTAACATATAAGGAAAATGCTTCACTATATCATACTGAAACTGTCTGGAAGAAAGAGAAGATGATAGACATGAGGACAATAGAAGGAGACAACAGACAGAGGACAATAGACAAAGGAATCAGGATAAGTAAAATGGACCACAACAATTTCAGAGCAAGAAACGGGACATCACACATGGACTATGATCCCAAAATCCATCACAGAATAAGGTGCATTAATCACGGACATTTACTGCTTGTTGAGCTCTGAAATTTTGTGTGATTCTGCAGATAACACAGTTCATAATCATTCAGAAGAGCATGGGGGACAATCTATAAAACAACCTATTATGAATGAACAGTGTATCAGGACACAGACAATCATACACAATTATCCCAGTGACGCTAGAGTGATGATTTTTCGTTCTCATTTACCACTACCTCATTATTAAAAAAAAGCCAAACTGAAATACCCCCTAAAAACCCAAAAAACAACAACCAAAAGCAGAAAGGTAATAAACTCTGTTAAATTATTGCAACTTACAGCAACTTTAATACTACTGAAGGGCTTGTCCACAAGCAGATATTTCCTGGCATATCTATAATCTATGCCATTATAACTGTGTTGATTTAAGGTCAGTATGGACATTCTATTTCAAAATAATAGTAATTTTATTTGGAAGAATTACTCTAGAGTAATTATTCTGGACAATATAACAATTTTAGCATACAGGATGTCCAAACGGGAGCTAAGACTGATAGAGATATGTGTGCTGGGTTTATGTCTGGTGGGATTTTTTTGGTAGCAGGAGCTATGGATTGGCTTCTGTGCAAAATTTCCAGAGCCTTCCCCAGCCCAGGTAAAAGTCTGACCTGCCTCTGGCCAGGGCTGAACCAATCAGCACCTCCGGGATGCATGTAGTTAAGAAGGGAAAGATGTGGGGCAATTTTCTGTTCCTTTGTGTTGGGAAGTTCTTTGTCTGGAGGGAGGGGGAGGTGAAAAGAGCAGCTGCATGGTCACCAAAGTTGGTGAGGAAAGAGGGGGAGAAGGGCACCAGAGCAGAGTTTTCACTGAGGCTCATGGTGGCATGGCAAGATGAGGCCCTGCAACCTGAAGAGATTAACAGCGGTGAATAAACCAGGGTGCAGCAGCATGTGGAAGGACCCCATGCCAGAGCAGAGGACTGTATTCAAAGTACGCTGTAACTTTGAGGGAAGCTCACACTTGAACAGTCAATCGCTGGGAGGACTGCAGCCTGCGTGAGGGACCCACACTTGTGGAAATTACTCATATTGGAGAGGTTTCAGGAGGACTGTCTCCTGTGAGAGGGACACTACATTGGAGAAGGGGAAGACTGGCAGGAGTCCTCTCCCTGAGGAGGAAGGAGCAGCATGAACAATGAGTAATGGACAGATCACAACTGCCCTGCCCTGTCTTCCTGCGCTGTCAGAGATGAGGAGGTAGATGGGAAGAAGGGAGGGGTAGGGGGAAGGTGTATTTAAGATCTGGTTGTATTTATTTTTTCATTGTCCTACTCTGATTTAACTGATTAGTTAAACTGCTGATGGTTCTATTGTCTAAATTAGATTCATGATTTTCCCTCCAACTTTACTCTGTTTTCTTCCTATGACCAAAAGTGGTGAGTGAACCCTCCTGGTCCTTTATCTTGATCCCCAAACTTTTTGTTGAATTTTCTTCTCCTCATCCTAAAAAGGAGGAGAGTAGGAGTGAGCCAGCAGACATGTAGTTCTTTGTTGCTGGCTGAGTGGGCTCAAACCATGACACTATGGCAGAATAATTAGTTCGGCATATCTATGTCAGTAAACATCTATGTGTATACAAGGCAGCATAGATAATAACTATATTCTTTATGCCTCTGACATATAGAGAGAAATTGAGAGAGATATAACAGTTCAGTCTGGAAAAGAGTAGGCTTAGGGAGATCTTGTCCTTGTATGCAAATGCCTCATGGAGGTGGTAAAGAAGACCGAATTAGACCCTTCTCAGTGTAGTCCGTTGAAAAGGCAAGGGGCAATGGGCATAAACTAAAATACAGAAGAGATGAATCCTCACATCATTTGAGCATCAAGGACGGATAATTTTTAATTTAATCTGAATATTTGTATGGATGAGCAAATATGTATTGTTGCGCCCTAAAATCTGATAATTGTAACTCCAAATTACTTTCATCTCTGTAAATGAGAGATGTCACGAACTACAGTGTGAAAAAATGAATTTAATCTTGAAATTTAGTGATGGTGTGACTCCTTACTCCCCACAGGTCTCATAAAACCTCCCTCTTGTTAACTGTTACCCTCTAATACAGAGATTTGACAATGGTTGCAGCTAATAGAAAGGACTAGTGACCTTTTAGGAACCTGCAATGGAAAAGTCAAAATTCAGTTGGGAGATTTTTTTCTTCAGTACCTCATAAAGAGTGAATGTACTAAATGTCAAGATTTTAGCTCAATAGGAATTTAAAATTCATTGTCAGTCATTCAAAGAATGACCTGTGAATAGCATCAGACTAGACTAGGCTATAGGAAAGGAAACCACAGGTGCCCCTTGTCCTCACCTTTTCTCTGGCAAATACCACTGAACAATTTAGTGAAGTATTCTAGATTCACATTTTGCAGACTGCAGTGGGTGGGCTTGCCTCTTTCTCTGCCATTACTGTGAAGGTAGTTTTTTGCTCGAAAGAGAAGCAAAATGGTGATCTATCTCAATTTTTTGTTTCTATAACTTGCTGAAAGGTAAAACATATTCTAAAATGAGTCCCAGTGACTGCATCACTCTGGAAAAGAAAAAGAAAAAAGTTTCCAAGAAAAATCCCTATATACTGATCATGTATCTAAATGGCGAAAGCTTGATGTTGTCTGGAAGCTCTTCATGTTGGAGCTCTAGTATGTTTTTGTGCTTTTAACATTTCCTCTCCTGATGTTCATCTTTCCAAATATCATGAGGCAACGTTATGTCATTGTCATGGTTTAACCTGAGCTGGAAGCTCAGTCCCACGCAGTCGCTTGCTCACTCCCCTCCCAATGGAATGGGGGAGATAATCGAATGGATAAAAGTGAGAAAACTTGTGGGCTGAGATAAAGACAGTTCGATACTTAAAGCAAAAACTGCACACACAAACAAAACAAAACAAGGAATTTATTCACTACTTCCTATCAGCAGGAAGGTGTTTAGACCTCTCCAGGAAAGCAGGGCCCCATCTCACATAACGGTGACTTGGAAGAACAAACACTATAGCTGTGAATGTACCCACTTTACTTCTATTAACTCAGCACAGGAATTAATATAGCTGTAATATCTGCCTTTTTTGCTTGTTGCGGACGTGCAATCCTAGTGAAGGATGGATTGTACCACAAAGGAGAATTGTTTTTCTCTGAGACAGTCTTTCAACTTCAGTTTTTACTGGCAAAACATGAATTTATGAAAGCTGCACAGCATTTTGTACTGAAATTCTTGCTTAGTCTATTGACATTCAGAAATACAAGTTGCAGATCCTATTGAATTCTTGGTTTGGGCCGTCATTCAGGAGCTACCGGTTCCTTTTCCTACTTCTCCTAATGTTCCACTGTTTCATACCTTAGGTAAGTTACCCTAAATTTTGGTACTTACTTATAACACTAAGTGACCAGGATGATTAATTAATTAATGGGCCGCATAATTAATGGCATGATTTCATTTACTCCAAGGAATTATATCAGGGATTAATTTAGTCCAGTGTTTCTACAATACTTTGAAAATATTCTACTGAGTGCTAAGTATCAAGTGTGAAGTGAATGTTAATATCAACGAATTGCTATTCAGTCAAATAATAAAGCCAATAATCATCTGTATATTTTTACTTATAAATTTTTAGTTTTACTGTGAAAACCACATTAAGGTTAGGAAAGTAGCTGAATTGTTAAAGGAAGATGGAAACTACAAAGAAAAAATGGCAACTGGTAGAAAATTGGAGACATATGGTGCAATAGTAAATGCAAGAAGAATGGTGCTCAGAAGGTGTTATCATTCATACAGAATGGAGACAAAACATCAGAGAAAGCAGATTTATAAAACCAATTAAGAGATCAAAGTGTAAGTAGCCAAGTACGGAAATGAAAGGTTGATGACAATTTAAGCGATGCTGATGAAAACAGGTAACTGAAAAAAAGTAGTAGGAGATTTAAGACTGTTCCTATATTTCATAACAAGATTCTGTAAGAAAGGAAGTTGTAAAGTACACTTAATTGGAACGAAAGAAAGAGGGGAGGGCGGTTTGTGTATGTGTAAGTATATGACAGCAAGAGAGATTTAATACCATCTAAAAGAATAAATGTCAGATAATGTTTTACCTCTATAAGAATTCAGAGTTTTCCTCTCTTTTCCAAAACTTTTTGAAGTTGCCAGAGTGAGACAGCTTCTGAAGAGATGTGGACAATGTAAGCCACTTACTGTTAAAAATCAATTTACTAAAGGGGACGCTGGAACAAATCCAAAGCTGATTTGAAAATTAAAGCTGATATGACTGTGGCAACAGTGGTACCCTACAAAACTCAAGTGTTTGAAGAGGAACAGTATTGCTGCATTGATTGTTTGACCTGTATTGAAAAGGAAACATGAAAGTCAAAACTCTGCTAGGTACAAAACATTGATAACCAGAGAGGAGTCCTTGTAGTTGAAGTAAAAGCATGCCAGGGAACACTGTGTGCAACTCCACCTCCAGCTGCTACTTCTCCTTGAACAGGTCAATAATGGTAATATGTATCCCTTAGGACACGGGGCCTAACGTTTTCTATTTTTTTCCCCTGCTGCTTGGCCTTTTCAAAGTCAGAGATTAAATCAGTGAAGTAAGTGACTTTAAAAAACTCAGGCACTGAAGACAAACCACAATTGCTGTCTTTAAAATCTTTTCTTTACTGAGGTAATTGTTTAAGAACAAATTGTCTTAACCTTACATCAGTCCAGGGCAGGTTATGACCGTCCACAGCATTGAATCAGGCTATCAATAGAAACTGGGATTGGCAATTTTCTGAATACAGGTGTGCATGTTATAGAAATATTAAAAAAACGCGTATAGATATACAGATAGATGCACACACAGGATTGAGCTAATCACACTATCTCTAGTACTGCACTTGATTTCAAGCAGATCATGACACAGTAAAGTTTTTTGTAATCTTAGTTTCACATGTTTTAACTAGTAAGTAATAAATCATTATGTATATATTGTGTTGTGCATCTTCCAACTGCCAGGACAAAAAGAATCCCTTTTATACAGCCTTAACAGCACTACTGTCGGATAAAACTGTTACAGTTCACTGCAAATTCCATTCTCCATGGTAAGTGTCTGGTGGTAGTAGTAATGAGAAATTCCTTAGATAATATCTGGCTGCATTGTCATGATTTATACTTATTTCCCAAATTGTATAAGACAAGATGCATGCACTGTAGATCTATTTCATTGCTATGCTATACTCCATGCACAAGACTTGTGTGGAATACTTTGGTTGTATAAAATGCCTCTTAGTAGATTTCCTAATCAGGATGTATTGCTCTAACGATGCAGTGCCAGCATCCACCTGGGTAATTACTACAGGATTTCTCTAACACTTTCTTTCAGCACCATGCTTCTTACTCTGTTGATTTTTGGAAGTAATTTCAAGCAAGCAAAGGCTTGAGACCAGCAGGACAGCACTTCTTGAGGATCTGAATAATAATACCATCCAGAGAGCTTGTCTCCATGATGAAAAACACCAAAGTCTATCCTCAGGTGTTGCAGAGGCTCACTGAGCTGGGAATCGAATTCATTGCAAAATAGATAAAATGGTGATGCTTGAGGCAGAATGAAACAAGATCTAAGAAAATAATCAGACCCCGAGAGCAAACAGACTTAGATGACATTTTCTGAACTGAACAAGGATCTCCATTAAGTGATCATTCACAGTCATATTTATTGACAGCATAAAAGTAGGAGGAAGCAGTTTGAGGACACAGTTTGTTCTGGACCATGGGGTCCTGCTAACAAGGAGCCAGAAGGAATAGAGATAGAACTGAGATGGTTTGTAGCACAGGACAAAGGATTATATTCCTTCGTGCTGTGATTGTGCTTTGTCTTTTCACATATGACTAAAAGATACGGGTGATTACACTGAAACCCTGGTCCTGGCATTAAAACTCGTTCCCACATTTATTTCTCGAAAATATAGCCACCACTGAGGACAAAAGTGTCATATCTTCTAATGGCCACCAAGACATTTTATCCATTCAATGGGGAAGATCTTGTATTTTCCAGTTCCTAACTGGCTGTTTCTGCAGCTACCTTTGAATATTTTCTGTACACCAGGATTCCAACTGCCAATGAAGTTGCCCACATAAAAAGTGGTATCTTGTCAAGCACGACAGACCCAAAAATGCCTGCGACAATGGTGGTGCCTTCCAATACTGATGTTGCCTTCCGATACCTGAAAAGAACCTACAGGAAGGCTGGGGAGGGACTTTTTACTAGAGCACCCACTGATAGGACAAGAGGAAATGGGTTTAAGCTGAAGGAGAATAGATTTAGATTGGATCTTAGGAAGAAGTTCTCAGCACGAGGGTGGCAAGATTTTGAAATAAATTGCCCAGAGACGTTGTGCCTGCCCCTTCCTTGGAGGTGTTCAAGGCCAAGCTGCATGAAGCTCTGAGTAGCCTGATCTAGTTGAGAGGCGTCCCTGCCCGTGACAGGGAGGTTGGAGTAGATGATCTCTAAGGTCCCTTCCAGACTAGGCCATTCTATGATTCTATGATTCTATGGTGTATTTGGAGCCATAAGTTCCTCCTCTTCTGGCAGTTCCCTCTCACATGGACACAGGTGGCTGACTGCCACCAGGACAGGTTTCTCCTCCTAACCTGGAATGTGATCATACCAACCAAAATATTTTGTCAGCTTTTGATGTTCTTAGTGATAGGCCTCTCCCCATGTGTCAATATTCCCTTTTGTATTAGGGCTGGATACAGTTGGATACACAGCTGGGACAGCTGACCCGAACTGACCAGGAGGATATTCCTTACTGCATGATGTCATGCTCAGTAATAACCTAAGAGTGAGGTTGGCAGGGAGGGCTGTTTTAATTTGCATCACTTATCATTCTTTGGGTTTATTTCTCTTTCTTTGCTATTTTCCTTTTCATTACAGTTTTTTATTTTTATTATTGTTATTGTTTTATTTTATTTCATTTATTAAACTGTCTTTACTTCAACCCTTAAGTTTTCTCACTTTTACTCTTTCAATTCTCTTCCCCATTCCACTGCAGGGGAATGAGTGAGCAGCTGCATGGTGCTGAGCTTCTGGCTGGAGTTAAACTACAATATCATTCTCCAGTCTGATTAGATGTGAGCCATTTTTAAGCTGATGCCATGGTATCAAGCCTGCACATACCTTTCAATCACATACATTAGGACATACCACTGTTCTTTTGCACCTGTGCAGTTCTGGATTTGATCCAATGTTTGTCAGGCCAGCTAGAAATATCTGTCTATCCTCCTATTCAGTAAAATTTTCAAAACTAGGAGAAAAAGCTAGTCAATCCAAATACGTGCTATGCTCTTTGAGACACAGGATAGAATGAGAAAAACATACCTTTCTACCTCATCGTGAGAAACACAGATTATTTGGCACGGTCATTTTCTGGTTATTGCAGTCTTAGTTTATCCTTCCATCTTGCATGCAGTAAGCTCCAATAGAAACTTCGAGACAACCAGAATAAGTGGCGGATCAACCTAGCAGAAAAGACTCAACTATATGCTGATTCAGGTGACCACAGAGGATTCTATGAGGCTCTAAAAGCAGTGTATAGACCCACATACCACGTTCAAAGCCAGCTGCTTCTCACAGATAAAGCCTCTGTTCTGAATCAATGGTCTGAACATTTCCAGACTCTCTTCAGTGTCAACCGTGTAGTTTAAGGTTCAGCAATTTGGCACATTACACAATAACTGGTGAAAAACGAATTGGATATAGCCCCTACTATGGGAGAGACTCTCAAGGCCACACAGTAAGTGAAAACTGGTAAGGCAGCTGGGATTGATGGAATCTCACCTGAAGTCTGGAAGCATGGAGGTCAGGCACTCCATGCTAAATTTCACAAGCTTATTCTGTGTTGCTGGGAAAAAGACGAACTACCACCAGATCTCCATGATGCAGTTGTCATCACCCTGTACAAGAAGAAAGGAGAAAAATCAAACTGTTCAAATTACCAGGGTATTACTTTGCTCTCTATTGCTGGGAAAATCCTTGCAAGAATATTTTTGAACACACTAGTACCAGTTATCTCAGAAGAACTTCTACCTCAAAGCCAATGTGGTTTCAGAGCCAACAGGAGTACCACAGACATGGTATTTGTTCTCAGACAGCTGCAAGAGAAGTGTATTTTTAAAAAAGGACTCCACGTAACCTTCATTGACCTCACCAAAGTTTTTGACACTGTGAGTAGAAAAGGCCTGGGACAGATCTTGGAACGATTAGGATGTCCTCCCAAGTTCCTCAAAATTCCTCAACAAAAAATTCCTCAAAGTTCCTCAAGTTCCTGTTACACGAGGATCAGCGCGGCCAAGTCAGATATGGCGATGCACTCTCCGAGCCCTTCTCAAAAACCAATGGTGTAAAAAAAGGTTGTGTTCTCGCACCAGTTCTATTCACAATCTTCTTCAGCATGATGCTCCAAAGGGCACAGCAGACCTCGATGAAAATAACAGCATTTACATCCGTTATTGTACCGATGGTAACCTGTTCAACCTAAGGTGACTGAAGGCCCACACTAAGACCCTAAACCTTGTCCGCG